>NW_017673202.1:79432-88666 GCF_001879085.1 Nicotiana attenuata
TGTTATATACACTTAGTGTGTCCATGACTGACATTCAGTATTTATTGTAATGAGCAATCTAGCTCGATGTGCATCTCCTTAGGTGAGGATCTATGTGTAGAGTCGGTGGCACGCCGCCATGGGTATGTTAGTAGATCGGGTTGCGCGCCGCAACAGTGTGATGTTGAGTATAGTTTTCCTATATGCTATTTCTATATGTCTCGTTTCCTATTTCCGGGGAAAGTCCGTATTAGTGCGGGAGTTGGGTAATTCCTTCCAGAGTTCGTTTTCCTTTGGTATCGCGTTCGAATTGGTAGCCTATTGGCACATTGTGGCATCATATGAGACTTTTGGTTATGTCGGGGTGGCTCATTGCCTGAGCAGTTCGTATTGGGTGAGACGAGATTGTTGGATTTAGGATCAGTGCAATCTGATTACGTGAAGTATATTAAGGAGCAAGGATCGCTATTTGATTCAGAATATGGTAATGTTTCCTGTCAGAAGTATAGACTCAATGATTGGTTGACTCGGCAGTTGATTATGAATTTCTTCGCATCTCTTCCGTCGTGGCGGTGTTGTAAGAGTGGGAGTAAGACCTGTGTATGTTATGGGGTGCGATGGGAGCACCAGATTCGTGGAATTTCAATTACTCGTGATCCGGCGAGTGAAATGATGAAAAGTGTGAATTCAGCAAAGTTATGCAATCATGTTTGGATACAGCGTGTGGTGGTTGATACGGTGTACGTAAGTTGGAAACAGGTCAGGCATAGAATTTCGGATGTTGGAATCGGGCTCTAAGGCTTATTTGCCTTAATAAAAAGGGAATATCTACAAATTGATCGAGCCAATGTGCTCAACTGAGTTACGGTAGCACGGGAAGGTACACGAGGTGTTAAATAGTGATTTCAGACTACTCCAGCATAGTTCTCAGCACGTTCGAGGACGAACGTTTGTTTAAGTGGGAGAGAATGTAACGACCTGACCGGTCGTTTTGAGTCCTAGCGCTCGTTCAGCAGTCGGAGGCCATGAACAGCTTCATTTCAGGTATTTTGACTTGTACGCGTGGTCGGAATTAAGTTTCAGGAAGTTCAAAGTTAATTTAGAAAGAGAATTCTCATTTTAGAGGCTTAAAGTTGAAAGAATGAACTAGGATTGGAATTTTGAGTAAACGACCTCGCAATCAGGATCCGAAGGTTCCATCAAATTCGTATGATGATTTCAGACTTGGGCGTATGCCCGGTTCGGGTTTTGGATAACCCGGGAGTGTTTTGGCGCCTATTGTGGAAGTTAGCATTTTAGAAGGAATTTCATAAATTTGGTTCGAAGTGCATTTCAGAGTTATCGATGTCCGTTTGGAATTTCGAGACTGTGAACTCCGTGTGGTGATTCTGGAGTTGGGGGCGCGATCGGAAGTGAATTCGGAGGTCCGTAGGACATTTTGGAGCCATTTGGCTAATGATGGAAATTTGAAGGTTTTTGAGAAGTTTGACCGGAGGTTAACTTTTTGATATCGGGGTCAGAATTCGATTCTGGAAGTTGCAGTAGGTCCATAATGTCAAATATGACTTGCGTGCAAAATTTGAGGTCAATCGGACGTGATTTGACAGGTTTAAGCATCGAAAGTAGAAGTTGGAAGTTCTAAAGTTCATAAAGCTTGGATTGGGGGTTGATTCATGATTTTAGCGTTGTTTGATGTGATTTGAGGCCTCGAGCAAGTCCGTAATGTGTTTTGGGATTGGTTGGTATGATTGGTCGGGGTCCCGGGGGCCTCGGGTGGATTCCAGGTGGCTAACGGATCAAATTTGGAAGTTGAAGAATAGCTAAAGGGATCTGGTATCTGCTATTTCCGCTTCTGCGGAAATAGGACCGCAGAAGCGGCCCCGCAGAAGCGAAGAAGAAGTCACAGAAGCGGACGAGGGCGAGGGCAGCCAGGACCGCAAAAGCGGCCCTTGATCCGCTGATGCGGAACCGCAGAAGCGGTAGGCTGACCGCAGAAGCGAAAGGCCTGGAGTGGATGGGAGCCGCAAAGCGGCAAGCGGTCCGCAGAAGCGGGACCGCGGAAGCGGACAGGGTTCCGCTGAAACGAAAATGCTGGGCAGTAGGCATGTTTTAAAATCGTGATTGGGAGTTCATTTCTCTCATTTTTTCATGGCTTGGGGCGATTTTGGAGAGCTTCAAGGAGGGGATTTTCGTCGTCAATGTCAAGGTAAGTTATCCCCATCACTTTTGTGTTAAATATATCAATTATGTATGGATTTAAGTATGAAGATTAGTGTAAATTTGGGGTTTTGGTTGAAAACCTAGGAAATTAGAAATCTTGGATTTTGATTACGATTTTGAGTATGGAATTAGGAGAAAATCATATATTTGAGTTCCTAAGGTCATGGGTAACCTTTTTCTTCGAGAAATTTCGGAATCCGGGCACGTAGGCCCGAGGGTATTTTGGTCATTTCACTAAGCGGAGTTGGGAATCTGTATAATTTGAATTTCTAACAAGTATTTGAACATGTTCTCATTAGTTTATCGTTAATTGGCTTGTTTTGGTGCATTGTGCGTCGGTTCAAGCCTTCGGAAGAATGTAGAATGCCGGTTATGAGTCTTCGGAGCGAGGTGAGTCTCCTTTCTAATCTTGTGAGGGGGAATTTACCCCATAGGTGAGTTAAATTGGTTATGTGCTCCTATTTGTGGGGGCTACGTACGCACGAGGTGACAAGAGTCCGTGCGTAGCTACTATTTGCTATTGTCCGGGTAGCTAGGACCAAAAAGCATGAATACTTGAATTAATTGTAAATTCTTGGATAGCTCAAATTGCTTGTGTCACATGGAATTTGTAAATGAATTTCCAAAGAGATTTAACCTTACTTGTAAAATTTTGTTAAAAGAGGAATTTATATATATATATCGATAAACACTCCCTGATAAGTTCTTACTTGATTGATTAAGCATGTTATATTTGGATCAATTGTGAACCCTTTGAGGGTTTGAATTGCTTAAATCACATTAAATTTATAAATGGAGTTCTAAAAAGACTTAAGCTTCGCTTCCTCAGATTATTTAAAGAGAGTTGGCCTTTCTTGGATAATTGCTCCATGTTGACTTATTGACTGACTGCCTATCTGTGTGTGTTATTTTGGAACGGGCCGAACACCTCGGCAGATTAATAGATGCATCTATAGGCGCGCCGTCGACCCCCTGCAAGTGCACATTTACTTTCTGTTGGAACGGGCTGTCGCCTCAGTATGATTTGCGCATGATATCTTTTATATATTGATGCATGAGGAATCTTAAATGATTACATTGCCTTTCATGGCTTGAGATGAACTCATTAAATGAAGAAAAGTAAAATCTTGAAAGTCCTTTGATAATTGTTAAAAGGTGTTTACCTGTTTTACAGCTTTGTGAATTAGAACATGCTATATGAATCCATGATTTCCTCACACGTTTAGTATATTATTATTGGACCGCTAGTGAGTGTCCAGGTTGACCATCCCGTCTCTACCTCTTCGGGGTTAGGCGGGATACTCACTGAGTACACGTTGATTACGTACTCATACTACACTTCTGTGCATTTTTGTTGCACAGGTATATTTTACATTAGATAGCAACTCGGATGACTTTGGGACTAGGTGAGCTGCATTGTTCGAGGCGACCCGCAGCTAGTGTAGTTCCCTTCCAGTACTTTATTTATTTATTTTCTGTCCACTGTATTTCGGACAGACATTGTAATTTATTTTCCTTATCAGTAGTTGCTCATGCACTTGTGACATCGGGTTCTGGGATGGTTTTTCAAAAGATGTGTGTTAATAGTTATTTCTTAATTTGAAGAAACAGAGATTGTTTTATATATGAAAAATGGAACGAAAACTCTTAGATTTTTCAAGGGTATTAAAAGAGAATTTAATTGATAATTTAGTTGGCTTGCCTGACAACGGTGTCCGGCGCCATCACGACCCGTAGTGGATTTGGGTCGTGACAATGTGGGCCAGTCCCGGGCCTAAGTGGGCCGGTCCTCACGGTCCCGGTCCCGGTCCCAATTTAAACGGGCCTAGCAACCCTGATCTTTGTGGTCTTTTTGTAGGAACCGGCCCGAGACCGGGCCCACGAACTAATGGTCCCGATCTACGTGGGCCGATCTCGGGCCTAAGTGGGCCAAACGGGTACTTTTTTTAAAAACAATTTACAGAAGTTAGAGAAAAAAAGATGGTAATAAAAATATCTAAGGCAATTCCTTGTAAATTATATTATAGAATTGTGACCAAAATTTTTTAATTCAAATTTAAAGACAAAAATATTGTAAAGAGATATTCAAAGCTATGCGTAATAATTTTATTATAGCATTATAAAAAAGGTAATATCTTTCTTAGTCTTCCTCCCCCTTATGGAATGAGCACAACAAGGTGCTAATACCACCATTGAGAAGAAAAAGAAACTAATCAAGATGTGCCAAAATACAAGTTACATAATACATACTAGTTTTTTTTCATACAAGTTACATGGTATATCTTACAAACTTCATAAATCCATTAAGGTCAGGAGGAATTTCCGTTGGTGGTGGCGGAAATGAAGCTTGGTCATCACCGCTTCCGGGTGAAGCAGAATCCTCCGCAAGTTCAGTTAGCATTTCTTCGTAAGCTTCGTCTATCTCTGATTGTGATTCAGCAAGTCCAAAATTTCTTCTTTTTGAACGGATCCAATCTCTGAAAAGTACTGATTTTTCCAAGCTCTCCCTAATAGACGCTCTATAATCACCGAGTTGAAGTCTTGCTTGACTGAAAGCTCTTCGATGCCACTGTTGAAGCTTGAATAGTTAAAATGTCTCGGGCCATCCTTGAAAGAACCGGAAAGTGTTTTTCTTTGTCCTTCCACCATTCCAAAATATTAAAGGAGCCGTCAGGATTCACTTCCTCAATTCCATAAGACAAATAAACTTCATGCTCATTTAGTTGTGAAAAATCACTAGTAGTTTGAGAACCCCTGAACCCCACCTAGGTACTAAGTGCTCTTACTCCCGCGGTTCTTTTAGATGATTGAGAACCAGAAGAAGAAGGAGTTGGAACATTTGGTCTACATGATTTAATGCAACTTGATAAATATTATAAATAGTTTGAGAATTTATTCTAATTGAGGCTATTGCGTTCGGAAATTTAGACAACTCCTCATCTTCAAGCGCTAAACCATTATAAACAGTTTCATACCAAAATTGAGGATCTCCTAATTTCATAGTAGGATTTAACAAGGCAGCAACGCCATAAATAGGGAGAATAGGGAAAAAATATTTTTTAAACTTCTTTTTCATAGAATCAATAGCAAGTTTATAAATTTTTCCACCCTCTGAAAAATGAGCAAACAAATTTGCAAGTTCTACAATATAAACTAAACAGTTAGAAATAGTAGGATAATATTGCCAAGAAAATTTATTTGTAGCAATATGAAATTTTTCTAAAAAATCTACAAGTATTTTAACATTAGCTCAATCCGCATTTGTAAGGTGCTCATCATCACCACTTACATGAGCATTAAACGTTGAGTTTATGGGGTTTTTATATTCATATGCAACAACTAAACTTTCATACATGTAATTCCATCTAGTTGGACAAGGTTTAGGAACCTTTATTTCTTTTTGGCCAAATTCATCGCATCTTTTAAGATATTCTCTAAGTCTACTTCTACGGTTTGAATAAAAAAGCAAGTTAAGAGCCATTTTAGCCTTTTCAATTTCAACAGTTAAAATGCTCATACCATCACCCACAATTAAATAGTAAATATGACAAATACATCTAACATGAAGAATGTTACTAAATGCAGGACTTAGTGTAGTGGTAAGCAAGGCTACAACATTTGTGTTGCTAGTAGTATTATCCATTGAAACTGACATGATTTTATCACTAATGAAAAAATATCTACAAATATCTGTAACTGTGCTAGCAATAAACTGCCCTGTGTGACGTGAATTATTATTCTATAAGCAATAATGCGCTTTTGCATTATCCAATCCTCATCAATCCAATGACTGGTAACAGTAAATAATCACAGTCATTACCACTTCTACCAATATCAGTTGTTATAGCAACACGATAATGTATATGAGTAAATAAATAACGCAAATATTATTCATATTCATGTTTATATTTATAAATATTGCTCTTTACGGTTGTGCGAGGAAAACCTTTATAAGTAGGATTAAAAAAATTTCTAATATAATGCACAAAGTGAGGGTTAGAAGGAAAACTATAGGGTAAGCACATAACAGTAACCATTTTTGCCAATTCTTCCCGATCTTTTTTTGGATCATAATATAAAATATCACAGTACCAGTGTTAATTCCCGGTTGTAATTGATTTGACCCGGTACTAGTGTTTGCCTGACTAGGAGTAGGTGCACTTCTCCCCTCGGCCAAAGCTTTCATACGAAGATATTTGACTTTATCTTGAGGGTGTATCAATATGTGTCTAGCCAAAGTTCCCGCCCCCCCCCCCCCCTCCCAACATCCAAAATATTTAAAAGCTAAATCCTTGCCACAAGTTTTACACTTAGCCTTATTTTGTGGAATTAGTTGAGTAAAAAATGGCCAAACAATAGATGTTTCTGTCCGTTTGGTACGTTGTATAGAAAAAGTAAGGGCAGTAACATGAGTATCAAACGGGGCATCATTTGAATTATCATTAGTTGGGTTAACTTCAGGAGCAGGACTAGTGGGTGTATCGTCATCCGGTTGAGTTTCATCAAATCTATTTCCTCCTCATCATTTTCATCAATAGTTGGATTAGAATAAAAAGCATTCATTAATTCATGGTCTACTTGTTCACCAGCTCCAACATTATGGCAAAATTGACTCTCAGTAAATTGTAATAAACTATTATCGCTATCAAGAATAGCAAGTGTAGGATGGGTATGGGGTTTGGTTCGGGGAGTCGGGGGCAGTGGAGGAGGAACATTGGCCACTAGATTCGCCACTCATGGATTTTTCCTTATTTTTACCAAAAAGTTTTTTTAAGGAAGTCATCTCAATTAATCAAATAATAGAAAATAAATAAAACAAACAAAACTATAATATTAAAAATTAAGAGTTGGAACAAGTTTACCGAATTGACGAACAAATTGTTGAAAATTGATTATTGTTGAAGACTTGAAGACTTGAATTTACCAACTTCACAATTTTTCACAAATTGTAACAATAAAGTAAGCAATAGTAGCAATTATAGAAGAAAATTAAAGAGAGATTGATGATTTTGTGAGAAAATTAAAAGAATGAAGGGGTATTTATAGTTAAAAATAGGGTAAAAAGTATAATTATAAAAAGTTTGGGGTTAAAATAAAGTTGGGGGGTTAAATGGCTTTTTTGTAAATAGCCTACGACTATTTTGGCAGGCCAAACAGCTAGTTTTTAAATGCCCAAACGGCCAGATATTTTTATAAAATTTTTGACTGTTGGGACCGTTTAGGCCCGCTAAGGACCGGTCCGTTTCCGGTCTCAAACAGTCCCTATCTTGCGTTCTTTTTGTGAAGAACCGGCCCAGAAGACCGGACCACACCCACGGTCCCGGTTCTAACCAACTAAGGCCCGTTTAGACCCAAAAGACCGTTTGGTCCGCAGTCCCGAGCCTGGACCGGCCCACTTGCCACCTTAAGGGGAGTTTGGCACCGTATATCACCTCAGTCTATGAAGTGGCTAGAATTAACCCTTTTCGTGGGGCAGCACAGTACATCACAACAGTGTGTTGTGTCAAGTGATTAAAGTGCGTATCAATTAATGAGATTCCTTGTTGACTTGTCAAGTGGGATGTATAGTAGCAATATTCGGATTTGGGATTTCTATGAAGTAGTTTTGCATGTCTCTTGCTATCAGGCTGACTGGTTTGGCCTTTATTGCTCTACCTCATAGCTTTTGGCTAAACTTATTTCGCGATTACTTTTACAAGAAAGTCGCTCCTATTTCCAAAGAGACTTATGCGTTCCATGACTTTCTTATGTTATAGGGTCTCGAAAACTGAATTTAGCTGTCAATCCTAGTCAGCAATTTGAAAATTCTTTTCAAGAACATGGAGAGCGGGGACTCTTTAACCTGGGAAAATATAGATAAAGAAATAAAAAAAATACTCCCTCGTGTCCACAATAAGTGACCAATTTATCTTTTTATTTTGGTTCAAAATAAGTGTCCATTTATATAATCAAGAAAAAATTCAATTTATTTTTCCAAAATTACCCTTATATACGTATTCCTAAAAAGTCTTTTACTCCTCACATTAAATTATACTGCAAAATTTAAATAAGGGTTATTTAGTCATACTAACTATTTTTTTCTAGATTATATTATTTTCTTAATGGGCGTGTCCAAAGCAAATTTGATTACTTATTGTGGACCGGAGAGATTAACAAGTCAAAATTTTCTATTGTTACTACTACTACGTAATAAAAATTGGAGATGTTAGTTAAAAATGAAAATTGTTTAAGCGACATAGTAAAAGCATAAATTAATGTTTCAATAAGAAAAAATAATTTTGTTAATAAATTTTATTTACAAAATAACTCATTATTGATTTCAAAAGGGAATTCAACCATTTAGAATGTTCTTCCCTTCTTTTTCTTCTTCACCAAGTTTATTTTTATTTCCATTAACTTTTCGACTCTTTCTTTCCGCATATATCACAGAATCCCAACAAAAAGTGAAGCATTTTATTTTTAATTAAATAATTGAAAAACTTAATAAAAACCTTAAATGATAAATAATTACAAAATTATTTTTTTTACCTAATATTAATTTTAAATATGAAAGAAAAAATTTGTATATTTTTTTTCATAATTTGACGCTTAATAGCATTTTTGAAAAAAATTGTTAAACATAAAACTGTTTTTATGATACTAAGAAAAGAATTTCTAAATGATTAACCAAATACAAATTGTAATATTTGTAACATTTCCGAAGCACTTTCAAGAAATACTTTCCAGACTAAGTAGAGTGTAAAAATTTGACCAAACAGAATTCATATCAAATTTTGTTAAACGAGAAGAAAAGGTACCATGACAATACTTTCTTTTCTATTAGATGGTGTTTATGTTATTTTCTGAGCATTTGAACTTTTTCATGTACCGACCTATTATTTTACAAGGGCGTGTATTGGATAAATTTGCTTATCAAGATTGAAGTTGGTAAACCCACACTAAGTTTGTAGCACGGATTCTAAATTGGTATCTGCAAGGTTGTTATTTCTATGTCCCCTTTGAGAATCCCCCCGCCCCCCAACCCACCACCCAAAA
>NW_017673202.1:88686-106200 GCF_001879085.1 Nicotiana attenuata
AAAAGAACTTTTCTTATTACAGTCTATAGTCCTATTTTGTGAATAATTACTCCATTCATTTAAAAAGAAGAACAAAGAGTTTGGACTGCCCGTGACAATTTGTTGAGAGCATAGCAAGCTAATGTGTAATAGTTAGTTAGTTAGTTAGTTAATGAGTCGGTTATTTATGTTAGAAGTTAGCTTAGTCGGTTATAGAAGTAGTTAGCTGATATGTGTATATATATATATATATATATATATATATATATATATATATATATATATATATATATGAGGTACACCTCATTACTGTTTCATTCAGAAGAAATGAGAATCTCTTAGATTTCTCTCCAAGTTTTCTTCAGTTCTGTCACGACCCAAGTTCTCCCCCCGTGAACTGTCGTGACGGCACCTACTCTCTACGACTAGGTAAGTCTAACAATTGGCGGAAAGAACAAAGATACGACAACTAACAATTTAACATGTAAATATAATAAAGAAGTTTAAAATGCCGCTCGGCATATACAATAAAACACTCTCGAACTGAACATAAGCACTCCCAAAACTCGGAATCTCATGAATCACAAGCTACAAAAGTACATAGTGTTTCTAACTCCAGAAATCTATCAACGAACAAAATACAGGAAGTTTATAGCTGGAGGAGGAATAGATAGGGACTTCTAGGTCTGTGGATGCGGCAGATATACCTCAAAGTCTCTAAGATCGCCTCGCCTCACTGGAAGTATGACTGAGAAGAAGTACCTAGATCTGCACACGAAAAACATGTGCAGGAAAGGGCATGAGTACACCACAGCAGTACCCAGTAAGTGCCAAGCCTAGCCTCGGTCGAGTAGTGACGAGGTCAGGTTAGGGCCCTACTGGTTTATACATATAATAAGATAAAATAGTATGAAATATCGCATTAGAGTTAAAAATGCTAACAGCCAATGAAAAATGAAATCACAGGAAGAATTAACTCAGTACATAGAGATAGCAACAGGGGATCTCCCGTGATACCATCCCGTAGTCCCAAATGTAAATGTACAGAGGATCTCCCGAGATACCGTGCCGTAGTCCAAATCGTAAATGTGCAGGGGGATCTCCCGGAATACCGTTCCGTAGTCCCAAAGTAAATATCTAGTACAGGGGGATCTCCCGGGGTACTATCCCGTAGTCCCAAACATAAACATACAGGAGAATCTCCCGGAATACCGTTCCGTAGTCCCAAAATAAATACACAACTCATTCAATATCCACAATAGTTCCAGCTAGGAAAAATCTACAATTCTAATCAAGTTCATAGCAAAGAAGACAGGTAATTCTTACTCTAAACATGCTACACAGAATCCAGGTACGCAGTTAAAGCAGATAAGATAGTTAAGGCACGTAAGCATACTATTCTAAGCTAAACAGGAGGCTACATATGCTAGTATTGCTTAATTAAAGGAAAACATAGATGTTTACTTAATGAAAACAGGGTTTTTCAACAATTACCACGTGCACGCACTTGTCACCTCACGTACACGGCATTCATATAACAACAGTACCAAATCCTAAGGGGAGTTCCCCCACGCAAGGTTAGGCAAGTCACTTACCTCGAACCAAGCTCAAATCAAATCTGAAATCACGCTCTTGCCATGAGTATCCAACTCTTAATGGCCCAAATCTAATCAAATCAATTACATAACATAAATATAGCTACAAAACTAATTGAGCTACTGAATTTAAGCTAAGGCAAGAAAATAGAAAAACGCCCAAAAATCCTTCCGGGCCCACGTCTCGAAATCGGATAAAAGTCACAAATTATGGGCACCCATTCACTCACGAGTTCACTCGAACAAAAATCATCCAAAACCGACGTCAAATTCCCATTCAAACGCAGATTTTCAATTGGGAAACTTTTTCCCCCATTTCCAAACTTCCACCCTCAAATTCCTTAATTAGATGAGGAAACATTAATAGATTAATGTATTATGATAACATTAGAGTTAGAATTCGTTACCCAATAGTTCTCTTTCAAAATCCCTCAAGAAATCACCTCCCACCGAGCTCCAAATCAAATTTTGTGTTATGAAATTTCAAACCCTCGAAATCCTCTTTTCTGCCCAGTGATTTTCGCATCTGGCTCATGGGGCCGCATCTACGGTCCCGCACCTGCGGAAAAATCATGGCAGGTGCGAAGGTTACTTATCCGGGCTGGGGCCGCATCTGCGATCACTGGACCGCATCTGCGGTCCCCTAGCCGCACCTACAGTTCCTGCTGCCTTGATCCATTTCCGCTTCTGCGGCACCGCACCTGTGGTCCAAAATCCGCAGGTGCGAAAACAACAGGTGCAACAAATCTTCAGCCAAATGCCTAAGTCCCAATTCAATCCGTTAAGCATCCGAAACTCACCCGAGGCTCCCGGTACCTCAACCAAACATACCAACCAATCCTAAAACATCATACGAACTTAGTCGAGCTCTCAAATCATATCAAACAACGCTAAAACCACGAATTACCCTCCAATCCAAACTTAATGAACTTGAAATCTCAAATTTCTACAACCGATGCCGAAACCAACCAAATCATGTCCGATTGACCCCAAATTTTGCATACAAGTCATATTCAACACCACGGACCTACTCCAACTTCCAGAATTGGATTCCGACCCCAATATCAAAAGTTCCACTATCGGCCCGAAACTCCAAAAAGTCAACTTTCGCGATTTCAAGCCTAAATAAGCTACGGACCTCCAAAACACAATCTGGACACGCCCCTAAGCCCAAAAGGAATCGACGGAATTCCATTCTGGAGCAGTCTTCATACTGCTCCGACTACGGTCCAAATTCTAAGACTTACACTCTCATTTAGGGACTAAGTGTCCCAAAACACTCCAAAGTTCAAACTGAACCATCCCGGCAAATCATATTAACAGAAGAAGACACGGGGGAAGCAGTTAATAGGGGATCGGGCGTTAATTCTCAAAACGACCGGCCGGGTCATTAGAAGTTCTTCTTCTCTCTATTACTCTATAAATTTCACTCTCGTTCATTGGTTAATTTGACATGGTATCAGAGTCTATCGCTAGAATCTAAATCGCTCAATTGTGTGTTTGATTAGTTCGAGTTCAATTGCTCAGCTATGCATTTGCAGGTGAAGCTCAACAATGGCGAAAATTGATAATGAAGTTCCTGAGAAGCTAAGTCATAATCATCTATTACTGAATTCAAATGATAATTCTGGAGCAATTTTGGTCTCATTACAACTATGAGGTCCGAAAATTTACTCAGTGTGGAGTCGCGCAATGAGAATGGTCGTTTTAGGACAAAATAAGCTAGGGTTTATAGATGGTACATGCAAGCGAGGAAGTTATGGTCCAAATCTAGTGGATCTGAGAGATGTAATGCAATAGTGCTATCGTGGATAATGAACTATGTATCGCCTGAATTACTCAGTTTCACTCTTCAAATGTGAGTGCTGTGTGGAATGATCAAAAAGAGCGGTTCGACAAAGTTGATCTCTAGAATTTTTCAAATTCGTAAGGACATTGCTATAATCATTCAAGGTACTAGCTCAATTTCTTCCTTTTTCTCAAAATTGCATCTACTATGGGCTGAGTTTGATAGCCTAGCTCTAGTCCCTAGGTTTAAATGTGAGAAATTGAGTGAATATGTTCTATTCATGGAAAGATTGAAGCTTCTACAGTTCCTTATGGGGCAAAATGAGTCGTATGAGCAAGCTAGAAGTCAGTTGCTCATGATGAGACCAGCTCCCTCTGTTAACAAGGCTTACTCTATGATAATGAAAAGGGAAAGCCAGAGGGCAATTGTACACACAGGTGTGCCTATAGAGAATCCTGATGTGACTGTTCTTGTATCTGCTAGAGGTGGATTCCATCAGAAACCTAAGAAAATTTTACTGCAACTACAAAGGGAACACCAGAGAGAATTGTTTAATTACTCAGTTTCACTCTTCAAATGTGAGTGCTGTGTGGAATGATCAAAAAGAGCGGTTCGATAAAGTTGATCTCTAGAATTTTTCAAATTCGTAAGGACATTGCTATAATCATTCAAGGTACTAGCTCAATTTCTCCTTTTTCTCAAAATTGCATCTACTATGGGCTGAGTTTGATAGCCTAGCTCTAGTCCCTAGGTTTAAATGTGAGAAATTGCGTGAATATGTTCTATTTATGGAAAGATTGAAGCTTCTACAGTTCCTTATGGGGCAAAATGAGTCGTATGAGCAAGCTAGAAGTCAGTTGCTCATGATGATACCAGCTCCCTCTGTTAACAAGGCTTACTCTATGATAATGAAAAGGGAAAGCCAGAGGGCAATTGTACACACAGGTGTGCCTATAGAGAATCCTGATGTGACTGTTCTTGTATCTGCTAGAGGTGGATTCCATCAGAAACCTAAGAAAATTTTACTGCAACTACAAAGGGAACACCAGAGAGAATTGTTTTAAATTGAATTGTTACCCTGCTAATTTCAAGAATAAGAACAAGGAAGTCACATTTCCTACAGCTAACTTTACAGGAAATAATGGTGGTTCTGGAAGCAACACTGGATCACTGATGCATACTATTGGTAGTCAGGATTTTTTTTTTCAGTAGCTAATTTTGCAGGTAACAGCAGTGGAGGATACTATGGTGATAGTGGCAAAACTCAGCTGATAGCACCACCTCTCTCAGCACCATTACTCAAGAACAGTACCAACAAATCCTATAGATGAAGAAACAGGTTCTGCTCGACTAGCAGCAGCAGGTATATTTTCATCCCTATCCAGAATAATTGATGATAGGTGGATAATTATACTGGAGCTACTAACCACATGGTAGCAAATTCTACTTTGTTGAACAAATTGGACAAAGAGTCTAGTCTAAAAGGTGGAAAAAGTGCATCTACCAACTGGTAATGTGGTGTCAATTTCAAACATAGGGACATCTAGTATATTTAGTGATCAGGAAATACAAAATGTATTGCACATTCCTAACTTCAAGTTTAACCTTTTGTCTGTGTCACAGTTAACAAAGGAACTGAAATATTGTGTGGCATTTTTTCCTGACTTTTGCCTCTTCCAAGACCTCTTTAGTGGGAAGGTGGGAGGGATTGGTAGAGAAGATTGTGGCCTGCACTACCTGAAGCCAACTCCTACACAATTTTAACTACCAGCATAATTACAACTACAAAATTCTAACATAAAAGTTTGTTATTCTGTGTCTTCTAATGTTCCACTATCTGTATGGCATAATAGACTAGGTCATGCTCCTTTAGATGTACTCAAAAAAATAGAGTCCTTGAAACAGTTCAAACTAGATAAAAACCATCATTGCACTGTATGTCCAATTGCAAAACAGTCAAAACTCTCATTTCCTGTCAGCACTACTAGTTCAAATAAACATTTCCAGCTAGTATATGGTAATGTATGGGGTCCTTATAGAGCACCTACACATGATGGTAAGAGATACTTTCTAATACTAGTGGATGATTTCTCCAAGTATACCTGGATATTCTTATTGAATAATAAAGCTGAAACCTTCGTTATTGTGAAGCAATTTCTGGCTTTTGTAAAGAATGTATTATGTTCTAATGTTCAGACTTTTAGAACAGACAATGGGTGTGAATTTTTTAACTCTCAGTTTAATGAGTTGATTAAGGAAAATGGTATTGTACATCAGAGCTCTTGTATCTATACACCTCAATAGAATGGTGTAGTAGAAAGGAAGCATAGATCAAATTTGAATGTAGCCAGGTCTCTGAGGTTTCAAGGAGCTGTGCCTTTGAAGTTCTGGTGAGAATGTGCTGCTACAACTGTCTATCTACTCAATAGGTTACTCTCTGCTATCTGTCACGACCTGAGTTCGCCCTCCGTGAACTGTCGTGACGGCACCTAGTCTCTACGACTAGGTAAGCCTAACAATTTAATGAAAAAGGAAAACAAAAGATAAACTAACCAAAAACTACGGAATAGCATAAATAAAACGTTTTGGATGCCGCTCGGCATAAACCAATACATGTTCTCAAAACTGAAACAACTCCCAAAACCCGGAATCTCATGAAATCACAAGCTGAGAATGTTTACATAAAGTTCTAACTCCAGAATATCTAGTCAACAGAGAGTACAGAAGACCTAAAGCTAACAGAAAGAGATAGAGAGAGACTCCTAGGTCTGCGGACGCGGAAAATATACCTCAAAGTCTCCGAAAGTCGACTTGCCTCAAGGATAGTAGGGCTGAGTCGAAGAAACCTGGATCTGCACACGAAAAACATGTGCAGGAAAGGGCATGAGTACACCACAGCAGTACCCAGTAAGTGCCAAGCCTAACCTCGGTCGAGTAGTGACGAGGAAGGTCAGGGCCCTACCGGTCATATATATATATATAAAGAAATGAAACAGTATGAAGTAACACAGGATAATAAGAATAACAACAAATACAACGGAGAGAAAATCACAGAAAGAATGTAAATCCACACAGAGGTAGCAACTGGGGATCTACCAGGATACCGTCCTATAGTCCCCAACTATAAATATTCAGTGGATCTCCCGGGTGTCGTCCCGTAGTCCAACTCGTAGTGCGCATGAGATCTACCGAAATACATATCCGTAGTCCCAAATGTAAATACCTAGTACTGAGGGAATCTACCGGGTGCAGTCCCGTAGTTCCAATATAAATGTGTAGGGGGATCTACCGGAATACCAATCCGTAGTCCCAAATAAACAGGCTAGGGGGATCTACCAGGATATCGCCTATAGTCCCAAAGTAAACACACAGCAGCAACATGAAGAATATTCAACTCAATCCAATTTCTAACCTAGCATGCTGCGCAGAATTCAAATAAAGCAGTTTGAGCAAGTAAAGCAATTAAGTCACTTAAATATGCTTCCCTAAGCAAGTAGGCTTAAATTTTCAAGTAGTATAAACAGGGAAGAAAACACAGTTATAGTTACCTAATGAAAACAGGATTACCAACAATTAGCACAGGTACTCACTCGTCACCTCACGAACAAGGCATTTCATATATCAACAATACCAAATCCTAAGGGGAGTTCCCCCACACAAGGTTAGGCAAGCCACTTACCTCGAACCAACTCAATCAACTCGATATCACGTTCTTGCCATGAGTACCCGACTCCAAATGGCCCAAATCTATTCAAAGTAATTGCATAATGTAAATATAACTTCAAGTAACTAATTCAACTAATTAATTCGAAGCTAACACGCGAGATTAGGAAAATCGCCAAAAAAGTCCCTGAGCCCACGTCTCGGAATCTAATAAAATTTGCAAAACTAGAATCCTCACACTCTCACGAGTTCATACATACCAAATACACGAAAATCGAACCACAAACAACCCCTCAAATCCCCAATTCCAAGTCTCCAATTTCAAAGCCTAAACCCCCAAATTTAACCCTTATTTTCCATAAATTTCTTGCCAAACCAGTAAAAAAATACCATAATAACAAGTTTGGGTTCCAAAAACCTTACCTTCTCGAAGCTCCCTTGAATTCTGTCTCAAAAACCTCCCAAAAAGCTCAATTCTCGGATAAAAATGGTGAAAGAATAGGCAAAAATCGCGACTGAAACTTTATATAGGTTCTGGCCCAGGGTTTTCGCACCTGCGGCCTTGACCTCGCACCTGCGGACATGCACCTGCGGTCCAAGGTGCGCATCTGCGAAATTCCACTTAAAGCACTGGGCCGCTCCTGCGCTTCTTTTACCGCACCTGCGGTCTCGCAGGTGCGCTCCAGCTCCCGCACCTACGATTTCTGAACTCCAAGCGCCTAACCGCATCTGCGGCTATTCCCAAGCTTCTGCGATCACGCACCTGCGGTCCCCAAACCGCAAGTGCGGTTATGACAGAACTTCAGCAGCTGAAGTTGCTTCCAAATCTCCCAATTTCTTCTGTCAACCTTCCGAAATCATCCCGAGGCCCCCGGGACCTGAACCAAAAATACGAACAAGTCATATACCACTATTCAAACTTGAACCGATCCTCGGAACACTCAAAACAACGCCGGAATACCAAATCACCCTCGGATTCAAGCCTAAGGATTTCAAAACATCCAATTTCCGTTTTTGATCAAAAAGTCTATCAAACCTCGTCCGAATTACCTGAAATTTTGCACACACGTCCCAAATGACACGACGGACCTACTCCAACTTCCGGAATTCCATTCCGACCCCAATATCAAAATCTCACTATCGAACCGGAAACTTAAAAAATTCGACTTTCGGCATTTCAAGCCTAATTAAGCTACGGACCCCTAAGCCCGAAATCACCCAACGGAGCTAACGGGATCGATAGAATTCCATTCCGAGGCCGTCTTCACACTGCTCCGACTATGGTCCAAATTCTAAAGCATAAGCTCTCATTTAGGGACTAAGTGTCCCAAAACACTCCAAAACTCAAGACGAATCCTCCCGACAACTCACAATAGCAGAAACAAACACGGGGAATGCAGTTAATAGGGGAACGAGGTGTAAATTCTTAAAACGACCGGCCGGGTCGTCACATCCTCCCCCTCTTAAAACATTCGTTCGTCCTCGAATGAGCATAGAGACATACCTGAAGTGGTGAAAGATGAGGGTAACGGCTGCGCATATCCAGCTCGGTCTCCCAAGTCGCCTCCTCGACCGGCTGACCCCGCCACTGAACCTTCACTGATGCAATGTTCTTTGACCTCAGCTTCCGAACCTGCCTGTCCAATATCGCCACTGGCTCCTTAATGTAAGATAGATCCTTGTCCAAATGGAATGAACTGAAATCCAACACGTGCGACGGATTACCGTGATACCTCCGGAGCATCAAAACATGAAATACCGGATAAACTCCTGCCAAGCTGGGAGGTAAGACAAGCTCATAAGAAACCTCCCCAACACGCTGCAATATCTCAAAAGGACCAATAAACCTCTGACTCAATTTCCCTTTCTTCCCAAATCTCATAACGCCCTTCATAGGCGAAACTCGCAGCAAGACTCGCTCTCCAACCATATAGGAAACATCACAAACCTTCTGGTCCGCATAACTCTTCTGTCTGGACTGGGCTGTACGGAGTCTATCCCGAATCACCTTAACCTTCTCCAAAGCATCCTGTACCAAGTCTGTGCCCAATAGTCTAGCCTCGCCCGGCTCGAACTAACCACCGGGGACCTACACCGCCTACCATACAAGGCCTCATACGGTGCCATCTGAATGACGGATAGCTGTTGTTGTAGGCAAACTCAGCCAGTGGCAAGAGCTGATCCCAAGAACCTCCAAACTCCATCATACACGCACGAAGCATATCCTCAAGAATCTGAATAGTGCGCTCGGACTGTCCGTCCGTCTAGAGGTGAAATGTTGTGCTCAACTCCACCCGAGTGCCCAACTCATGCTATACGGCCCTCCAGAACCGCGATGTGAACTGAGTACCTCTGTCTGATATGATGGAAACTGGAATACCATGCAGACGGACAATCTCTCGGATATAAATCTCTGCCAACCTCTCCGAAGAATAGGTAGTACACACAGGAATGAAGTGCGCGGACTTGGTCAGCCGATCCACAATCACCCAAATGGCATCGAACTTCGTCAATATCCATGGGAGCCCAACTGCGAAGTCCATGGTGATCCGCTCCCACTTCCACTCCAGAATCTCTATCTGCTGAAGCAACCCACCCGGTTTCTGGTGTTCATACTTTTCCTGCTGACAATTGAGGCACCGAGCTACAAACCCAACTATATCTTTCTTCATCCGCCTCCACCAATAGTGTTGTCTTAAATCCTGATACATCTTCGCGGCACCCGGATGGATGGAATACCGCGAACTATAGGCCTCCTCCAGAATCAAGTCCCGAAGCCTATCCACGTTGGGTACACAAACCCGACCCTACATCCTCAATACCCGTCATCATCAATGGTCACATATCTGGCATCACTATGCAGGACCTTGTTATTGAGGACAAGCAAATGAGGGTCATCAAACTGACGCTCCCGGATACGATCAAACAAGGAAGACCGAGAAACCACACAAGCAAGGACCCGATTGGGCTCCGAAAGATCCAATCTCACAAACTGGCTGGCTAAGGCCTGAACATCCATCGCCATGGGCCTCTCCGCTGCTGGTAGATAAGCCAAACTCCCCAAACTCTCCGCCCGGCGACTCAAAGCATCGGCCACCACATTGGCCTTGCCCGGGTGATACAAGATAGTGATATCATAGTCCTTCAGCAGCTCTAACCACCTCCTCTGGTGCAAATTAAGGTCCTTCTGCTTGAACAGATGCTGCAAACTCCGGTGATCAGTATAAATCTCACAAGGCACACCGTATAAATAATGACGCCAGATCTTCAAGGCGCGAACAATAGCAGCTAACCCGAGATCATGGACAGGATAATTCTTCTCTACCTTCAACTGTCTGGACGCGTAGGCAATCACCCTATCGTCCTGAATCAATACCGCTCCAAGGCCAATCCTCGAGGCATCACAATAGACAGTATAAGACCCCGAACCTGTAGGCAATATCAAAACTGGAGCTGTAGTCAAAGCTGTCTTGAGCTTCTGGAAGCTCTCCTCACACTCTTCCGCCCACTGGAACGGAGCACCCTTCTGGGTCAGCCTGGTCATAGGTGCTGCAATGGATGAAAACCCCTCAACAAATCGACGGTAATAACCCGCCAAGCCAAGAAAAACTACGGATCTCTGTAGCTGAGGATGGTCTGGGCCAACTCTGCACTGCTTCCACTTTCTTCGGATCTACCTTTATCCCCTCACTCGATACCACGTACGCCACGGAATCCAACCAAAACTCACATTTCGAGAACTTGGCATATAACTTCTTTTCTCTCAAAGTCTGAAGCACTGTCCTCGGGTGTTGCTCATGATCTTCCCGACTCCGGGAGTATACCAGAATGTCATCAATAAAGACAATGAAGAATGAGTCAAGATATGGCCGGAATACACTGTGCATCAAATGCATAAAGGCTGTTGGGGCATTGGTCAGCTCAAATGACATAACAAGGAACTCGTAATGACCATACCGAGTCTTGAAGGCAGTCTTCGGGACATCTAGCTCCCGAATCTTCAACTGATGATAGCCTGAACGCAAGTCAATCTTAGAAAACACACGAGCACCCTATAACTGATCAAACATGTCATCAATACGAGGCAAAGGATAACGGTTCTTCACTGTAACCTTGTTCAACTGGCGATAACCAATGCACATACGCATAGAACCATCCTTTTTCTTCACAAACAAGACAGGAGCACCCCAAGGTGATACACTGGGCCGAATGAAACCCTTATCAAGCAATTCCTGTAACTGCTCCTTCAACACCTTCAACTCAGGAGGAGCCATACGGTACGAAGGAATAGAAATGGGCTAAGTGCCCGGCAACAGATCAATTCCAAAATCAATATCTCTATCGAGCGGCATGCCCGGAAGATCAGCTGGAAACACATCAGAGAAATCCCGTACTACTGGGACTGAATCAACTGTAGGGGTATCAATACTGACATCTCTCACATAAGCTAGATACGCGTCACACCCCTTCTCAACCATACGCTGAGCCTTAAGAAATGAAATAACTCTACTGGAAGTATGATCTAAGGTACCCCTCCACTCTACTCGCGGTACACCTGTCATAGCCAGCGTCATGGTTTTCGCGTGACAATCAAGAATAGCATAATGGGGTGACAACCAGTCCATGCCCAAGATAACATCAAAGTCTACCATGCTGAGCAATAACAAGTCAGCTCTGGTCTCAAAACCACTAAGAACAATCAAACACGACCAATAAACGTGGTCCACAACAAGAGAATCTCCAACAGGAGTAGAAACATAAACAGGAGAACTCAAGGAATCCCGAGATACACATAAGAATAAGTGGAGCCTGGATCGAATAAAACCGATGCATCTCTATGACAGACCAGGATAATACATGTGATGATAGAATCGGAGGCGACAACCTCAGTACGGGCAGGAAGGGCATAGTATCTGGCATGGCCTCCCCCTCTTGGGCGACCTCTACCTCCCTGACCTCCACCTCTAGCTGGCGGGGCAGGTGTGGTAGCAACTGGTGCTGTAACCATAGCCTGGGAACTCTGCGGAGCGCGCTGCGGCTGAGAAGTCTGTGAAGGTGCACCCCTCCCAAGTCTAGGGCAATCCCTCACCATATGGCGTGTGTCACCACACTCAAAACAAGCTCTGGCCAGGTGGCTGTGACTGGCTCGGGCCAGCTCTGCTGGACTGATCACAGAAAGCACCCCGCGTAGGAAGCGCACTAGATACTGGATGTGCATAATAAGGATCCTGAGGTCTAGGAGGAGCCGGAATACCACTAGCTACTGGAATGGCTGAATGAACGGGGTGACTCATATAACCCCTACCATGACTAACTTGTGAGGCCCCGTAAAATTTTTGGCTCAAAACCTAGTATCTTGTGGTGTCAACTCCGAATATGTGTTAGGAATGCGTAGAATTCTTCGCGGCTCGCAAGCTCGCCGCAGTTCGGACCCTTGGTATTGATCTAAGTTTGAAAAAAATCAAAAGAATAAATTTCCCAGAAAAATGCCATTATGCGGTCAAGAATGCGGTCGCAGATCTGATATGCGGACCGCATTCCTATCGCATAGTGAGGCTGTGGTTTGGTTAAACTTGAGGTCAAGATGCGGTCCAAGATGCGACCGCATAATTGATATGTGGGCCGCATTTCTACCGCAGAGTGGAACAGAAGGGCTGTCAAAATTAATGTTGAAGATGCGGTCTATTATGCGATCGCATAACCAATATGCGGACCGCATAATCAACGCATAAGTTCCTCAGGGATTTATGAAGGTCAGTTCTGCGGTGCACAATGCGACCGCATAACAGGAATGCGGACCGCATTCCTGTCGCAGACCCAAACAGATTCATCAGAGTTTTGGGGGCAATTCTGCGGACCGCATTTCTGTTCTGCGATCGCAGAATGCGACGGCAGATCTTTCTCGGGCTTCTATTTTCTAAATTTTATACCCGACCCCCTTTTTAATAAAACACCCCCAGCCCCTCATTTTTAACGATCTTCTGCAAAAAATAAGAGAGAGGAAGAGAGGGTCTTGAGAGAGGAAGTCATCTTCTCCAAAATTTGATTCTTCAAAACCATCCGGGCCGGGGAATTTCAAGCTTATCTTCATCCCCCTTTTCTTGCAGGTAACATCCCTAACCCTTTTCACTAAATTTCTAGTTTAAGCTAAGGGGGAGGGGGGGAGTCTCATGCATTGGTCTTTGAAAATAGTGGTTGAACTCATACATGCATGTCATTGTATAACCTAAAACCTAGTGAGAGTAATTGGGTAGGAGTAAAAGATGGTGCAAAGATGGGTTGGTAACCTAAATAAGTTTGAGTAGAAATTGTGAACTTCTTTTCTAAGTCATGCGCGTTAACTTGTGCACTAGATTGACGTTGTTAGACCATTTGGTGAATTGGAAATAAAAGTTAAAAAGGGAACTCGGCTCCAGGTATGTATGGCTAACTTTGAACTTGTAAAATCGCCTTGTTTTGGTGTTTGAGTGCTTGGTATGTGATTTCTACGTGATTTGTTTTGTGAAATTCCTGTGATTGGTATGGTTGAGTGATTGTGGTTCTGCCTTCGCCATAGTGATGCAATTAATCAGAAATAAACTAAATTTGCGATTGTAAATGTGCTATATGGTAAGAACTGTGAAACAAGTAATGGAAGGAAATGGGAATTGATGTGCTCGGAATAACCGTGGTAGTAACATATTTGGTTTGTCGTGGAAAATTATCGTCGTGACCTATCAATGCATATGAGTAGTGGAATACATGGAAATGGTATTGATGGCTATGGAAGTTCATGTAAATTGTTGTTGTTGTTCCTTGAGGGTCATTGTTGTTGTTTCTTGAGGATTGTTGTTGTTATTCTTTGTGAATTGTTGTTGTTGTTGTGTTGTTTGTGAATTGTGATTGTTCGGTGGGATCGGATTGCGCGCCGCAACACGAAGAAATAAGGTGTGGGTTGTGGTGATAAGGGTGGCTGAGGTAATAAGGGTGGCCGAGGTAATAAGGTTGGAAAGCGATCGAAATCGCTATTGAAATGAACTATGAACAAATTGTGAAATTATTGATGTGGAAATGTGGAAGGGGAATCAGGAGAGATTGTAAACTTGTTGGTTTGATTGCTCTTTCTTTGTGGATTTGATTGTTGTTTCCATTTCAATTACATGCTTGTTTGTGGAGGAGAGATTGTATACCTGTTGGCTTAATTGTTCCCTCCTTGTGGATTTGATTGTCGCTCTTATTACTGCTACTTACTTGCTTATGGTTCGAGTTTACTTGGAGCAAAGTTTGTTCATACATACCAGTACAATTCAAATGTACTGACGTCCCTTTTGCCGAGGACGCTACATTCGTGTTATGATTGTAGGTGGATCCGTAGCAGGTACTCCAGTCCACCGATCGTAGCTCCCCTTCGTCCTCCATCAGCTTTTTGGTGAGCCCCTTTCCTCTTGGCGCCCTGCGTGGCTCAGGACGCTTGTTTTTGGAGTTTTATTTTTGATTTGTGTAAGGTATAGCCGGAGCCTTATTACCGGCAAATACTATATTATCCTGTTGTACTATTAGAGGCTTCGTAGACAGTAGATGTGGGTTAGAAACTTGTGTAAATCCGTGTTTTCATACGTTGGTAACGAGTTGGTGATTTCACTACTATTATGTAAGTATGTATGTGTTTTGTAAATTAAAAAGTGTTATTAATTAATTATTTGGCAAATCCTTGGAATAATTGAGTAAGGAAAACGTGGGGTAACATGTGGATTAGGAAAGGCATCTAGGTTCGCTTGGCTGGGGCTACCCGGTCGGGCACCGGTCATGTCTCTCGAATTTGGGGCATGACAAACTTGGTATCAGAGCCTAAGGTTTTAAGGAGTCCTAGGATGTCTCGGAGCTGTGTCTAGTAGAGCCCTACTTATCGGTGTGAAGTCGACCACATCTATAAGTGGGGGGCTGCATGGACATTTATGAAAATTTCCCACTTCCTTGTTATTCTGTATCGTGCGGTGAAGTGAAATGTGAAAGTATCTATATCTAACTCGTGCGTTGTTCCGAACTTTTTCAGTAATGGCACCTAAGAAGAGAGCTAGACTCGGCCTCGGGGCCAATGCCACCCCGAGAGAGGCTATGAATCATGTACCTGATGCCGTGGGTGAGAGTGACTCCCCAGCCTTGAACCTACCTGGCCCGTCTGTCCTAGACCAGAGTGTTCCTGTTCCTGCAGCGGCAGAGGGTGCCACCATCCCTCCCGCCGATATTCCTGATTTTGGCACCGTTCCAGCTCCTGGTCCCGAGGTTTCTGATGCGGACCTTAGAGGAGCCATCCATATGTTGACCCAGTTAGTGGCCGCTCAGGCCCAGAGATCTCAGGATGCCCCTACATCCTCTAGCGGACAGGGAGATTCTACCAGCTCCAGAGTTAACCAATTTTTGCGGTTGGCCCCTCCGGAGTTCTTAGGCAAGACCCAGAGGCCGATCCACAGGAATTTCTTGATAAAATGTATAAGACCCTCCGAGTGATGAAAGCTTCAGAGACAGAGGGAGTTGAATTGGCATCATACAGGTTGAGGGGAGCAGCGTATTCATGGTTCGAGATGTGCGAGGACTCCCGTGGGGAGGGAGGACCTCCGGCCAGATGGGATGAGTTTGTAGATGCGTTCATGGACCAGTTCTTGCCTGATGAGACAATAGCAGCCCGTGCCACGGAGTTTGAGACCCTCAAGCAGGGCAGTATGAGTGTTTGGGAGTACCACATGGAGTTCGTGAGATTGTCCAAGTATGTTCCACAGTTAGTGTCGACCATGGCAGCTAGAGTTCGGCGATTTGTTCAGGGCCTTAGTCCATTGGTAGTAAATGAGGCTGCTACAGCAGCCTTACACTCGGATATGAACTATGGAAAGATTGTGGGATTCGCTCAGGCCACAGAGGCTAGGAAGTTGAAGATTCGGGCGGAAAGGGAGAATAGCAACAGGGCCCGATCAGCAGGTCACTCAGGGAGATCAGCTCAGGGGAGAGAGTCGTCAAGGTCGTCTCAGTCATATGCTCAGTCCTTAGCGAGAACACCATCATCTCTGCACAGTTATCAACAGAACAGCCGCATGAGACCAGGCTCAGACAGTAGGAGACCCCATCAGTCCGATCGTGCAGGAGGGAGACCACAATAGCAGGGGAGGGCTCCATGCCCCAAGTGTGGGAGATTTCATACAGAGACTTGCTACTTGGATATCCCGGTGTGTTTCAAATGCGGGGTGAGAGGTCATATTCAGCGAGACTGTCGTGTGCCCAGTCAGGGCATGGGTAGGGGATCTGCTCAGTCGTCCGGTTCTTCAGTCGCCACGTCATCTGTGCATCCTCCAGCCCCAGTAGGCCATGGTACAGTTAGGGGTGGAGCTCGTGGTAGAGGTGGACCCAGCCGGTTCTATGCTTTGAGTGGTCGTTAGAATGCAGAGGCTTCTCCAGATGTGATTACAGGTAACTTGTCTGTTCAGGCCATTGATTGTTATGCTCTTATTGATCCGGGGTCCTCTTTGTCTTATGTTACCCCATTCATTGCTTCAAGCTTTGGGATAGAACCCGAACAGCTTCATGAGTCGTTCTCTGTATCGACTCCGGTTGGTGATTCTATTACAGCCGCGCGGGTCTATAGGAATTGTGTTGTCACGGTATGTGGTCATGTTACCACGGCCGATCTTATTGAGCTTGGAATGGTGTATTTTGATGTGATTATGGGGATGGACTGGCTTTATACGTGCTTTGCTAAACTTGACTGCCGAACGAGAGTCATGAGACTCGAGTTCCCTAATGAGCCGGTTATCGAGTGGAAAGGGAATGATGTGGTGCCGAAGGGTAGGTTTATTTCCTACCTTAAGGCTTCAAGGATGATTAAGAAGGGATATATCTATCATTTGGTCCGGGTGGCGGACACCACTTCAGAAGTGTCTACCCCCGAGTCCGTGCCAGTCGTGAATGAGTTTCTCGAAGTATTTTCGGACGAGCTTCTAGGGATTCCGCCAGATAGGGAGATTGATTTCGGGATTGATGTACTGCTAGATACGCAACCAATATCTATTCCACCATACAGAATGGCTCCAGTGGAGTTAAGGGAGTTAAAGGAGCAGCTGAAGGATTTATTAGAAAAGGGGTTCATACGGCCGAGTGTTTCGCCGTGGGGTGCTCCGGTTCTCTTCGTCAGGAAGAAGGATGGGTCGCTCCGGATGTGTATTGATTATCGGCAGCTCAACAAAGTCACCATCAAGAATAAGTATCCTCTACCTCGAATAGATGATTTGTTCGACCAATTGCAAGGTGCAAGGTTCTTCTCCAAAATTGATCTACGGTCCGGGTATCACCAATTGAAGATTAGGGAGCAGGATATTCCCAAGACCGCTTTTAGAACTCGCTATGGTCACTTTGAATTCTTGGTCATGTCTTTTGGGCTAACCAACGCCCCGGCAGCCTTTATGGACCTTATGAATCGTGTCTTCAAGCCATTTCTAGACTCCTTCGTGATTGTTTTTATTG
>NW_017673202.1:121237-126938 GCF_001879085.1 Nicotiana attenuata
ATAGACCCTGACATTAGACTGGATCTACGCTCGATCCCTCGACTGGCTGACAACTAAATCCCAACAACTTTCCCGCAGGAACCCCGAACGCACACTTTACGGAGTTTAGCTTTAAGTTGTACCTCCTTAACCTGACAAATAATTTTCTCAAGTCTGCTATGTGATCTGCGGCCCTCTTGAATTTGATAATGACGTTGTCCACATACACCTCTATTTCTTTGTGTATCATATCATGGAAGATGGTTGTCATGGCTCTCATGTAAGTAGTCCCAGCATTCTTTAGACCAAATGGCATCATCTTGTAGCAGTATACCCCCCCCCATGGTGTAATAAAAGCTATTTTCTCTGCGTCTTCTTCATCCATCCAGATCTGGTGATAACCCGCGAAGAAATCTACAAAGGATTGGAGTTCATGCTTGGCGCAATTGTCGATCAGGATGTGTATGTTTGGCAGTGGAAAGTCGTCCTTGGGACTTGCTGTGTTTAAATCTCGATAGTCAACACATACTCTGTCCTTCCCATCCTTCTTCGGAACTGGCACAATGTTGGCTGACCAGGTTGGGTACTCAACCACCCTGAGAACTTTTTCTTTGATCTGCTTAGTAACTTCCTTTTTGATTTTATGGCTAATATCTGGTTTGAATTTTCTGAGTTTCTGCTTTACTGGCGGACACATTGGATTAGTAGGCAACTTGTGAGCCACTATGGACGTGCTTAGACCGGTCATGTCATCATATGACCATGCGAAAATATCCTCATACTCCCTTAAGAAACGAGTGTACTCCTCTTTCTCTGTCGGTGATAAGTGAATGCTGATGCGAGTCTCCTTGGCGATCTCGGCGTCCCCCAAATTTACTGCTTTGGTTTCATCCAGGTTGGACTTAGGCTTATTCTCAAAGTTTTCAACCTCCCCGACAACTTCCTCGGGTATCTCGTCTTCTTCATCCGAATCACTATCCTCATATTGCGTTGCCTCATTACATGTCATAGTCACCGGTTTATCAGGAAAAGTAATAATAACGTTGTAGAAAGAAAAAGTGTAGAAAATAATAATGAATAATAAAGAGGAATGCATTTGATTAAAACTGAAAAACTTCCAGACAAGTACGACTCGATGAAGCGAGAATTTATTTTGAAACAAGTAAGTCTTTAAACAAAATTACTGAAAATCTTAAATTCCTAGAATGGCTATAAAAATAAAATCTGCCAAGCTACCCAGGGACTCGGCTGGCCCAGGACGGTGTGGCGGTCCAGTTCCTGAGAACAGCTCCCTTCTCCACAGTCTGAATAGTGAGCCCTTCTTCCTCCTTATGCACTGCAGTCCATGTCTTCGTCTACCAAGAACAGATTCCTCAGCCCAGCTAATGCTTCATCTTCTGCGGTTCCCCATATTGTGTCAGCTTGGTGAAAAATCTTAATCCAGATGCGGTACTGGTTGCTCGAGATGGTAATACGGTCCACGCCATGGAGGCGACCAACCCTTATACTCTTGCCATGTGTACTGGTATCCGAGCCCGAATATAGTACCATGACCCTTCAACTGTATCGGTTTAGTAATACCCTGGAGATTCTTCCCGAGCCCTTTCCCGGGTTCATACCTGGACCATGCCAGTATGCTTTCTATTTTGCTACTCCACCATTTGTCATTCTCGACGGCGTTGACACGTTCAATGTGATGATAGGTCTCCCCTCCTAGCCTTCTTCAGTTCTAGTAGCCGGGATGGTTTGGCTGGTGTAAATGGGGTTACTCCCTCCTCGTGAATGATCACCTCCTGATGGTTCCATTCAAACTTTACTGCCTGATGCAAGGTTGATGCCATAGCCCCAGCGGCGTGTATCCATGGTCGTCCTAACAGCAGATTGTAGGATGCAGATATGTCCAGCACCTGAAACTGGACATCGAACCACGTAGGCTCCATTTGCAGACAGAGATTAATTTCTACGATGGTAGCTCTCTGAGACCCATCAAAAGCCTTCACGTTCACGGTCCCTTATCGTATCTCCTATAGGCATTTGCCCAACCTCTTCAGTGTTGTCAACGGGCAAATATTGAGACTGGATCCTCCATCAATCAGGACCCTGGTAATGAAGTAGTCTTCGCATTGCACTGTGAGTGCCCTGTTGTGATTCAAACCCTCAGGCGGCAACTCATCCTTGTGGAAAGTGATTTGGTGACTTTCCAACACCTGTCCTACCATGTTAGCCATTTCTCTGCTTGTGATATTATTGGGCAGATAATCTCCGCTCAACACCTTCATTAAAGCGTTCTTGTGTGCTTCTGAATTTTGCAACAGTGACATGATGGATATCTAAGCTGGGGTTTTGTTCAAATGATCAATGACGGAATACTCCTTTGCTTGTACTTTCCTCCAAAGGTCATATTGCCCTGTTTCAATGACAGGCAGCTTGGCAATGGCATCCTTACTTGGTCCTCCCAGATGTTCTGGTGTATAGATTCTTCCGGTCCTAGTCATTCCTTGTGCGGCATCAGATTCTTCCAGCTTTGCCTCTCCTTTTCGCCTAGCTTCGGCAACATAATCCCAATGTATTGCTTTTGAATTGAAAGGAGGTGTTGTCGATACTGTCACTGTGAAAGGTGATACCACTTTTACTTCAAACGAAACAGGGGTGGCCGCGGGTGGAGCCACCTCTACCTCAAATGGAACTGATGTGGCTACCTCGACCTCGATTGGTTACTGAGTCTTTACTACAATAGGACTGAGTGTCACCGATGGCTTAAAGTCATCACCTTCCCGAATAAGCCCAATCGACCCCTTAGGATCCCATTCTTCGTTCGTCTCTATCACATGTATCCCACCACCTCTATGATCAGGGAGAGAGTTGTTGCGAACATTGGGTGTGGCTTCCTTTGCCTGTATGACCTTGTTGTCAACCAGCGTCTGGATCTTATCTTTCAATGCTCGGCACTCGTCAGTGGTGTTCCCCTTCATACCGTAATGGTACGCACAAGTTTTGTTAGGATTGACCCATTGGGATGGATTCTCTAATGCCACAGCGGGAACAGGAGTGACGTAACCTGCGGCTTTCAACCTTTCATACAGCTGGTCAATGGGTTCAGCGATAGCGGTGTATTGTCTTGGTGGCTTGCGGTCAAAATTGGGTCTTGGTCTTGGATAATTTTGGCGAGTGGGAGGTGACTGGAAATGATATGGTTGGGAGTTATAGGTATGATAGACAGTGGCTGGTTGGGAATATCTGGAAGATGATGGTTGATATGTAGGTGGTGATGCTTGGTATATGGATGGAGGTGTTTGATATGTGGGTGGAGGTGTTTCGATAGGTAAGTGGAGATTTCGGGCCTTGAGCCACCATTACTGCCCCAACGTCTTTCTTCTTTGATATGCCACATGATTGCAATGCCTTATTTGTGGCCAGCAATGCCTCAAAATTTGTTACCATCCCGCTTTTGATGCCTTCCTGGATTCTTTCCCCAAGTTTGATGATATCGGAGAATTTATGGTTTTAACCATCAACCTTTCATAATACTACAGATCCTATGCTCTGACGATGAACTTATTCATCTAGTCCTCGTCCAAAGATGGCCTGACCTTGGCAGCTTCCGACCTCCAGCGGGTAGCATACTCGCGGAATGTCTCGGTGGGTTTCTTCTTAAGATTCTGATGTAGAAAACATCGGGTGCGTTTTCTGTGTTGAACCTAAATCAGTCCATGAAATCTGATGCCATACTTACCTAGTTGGATCATTTCTTGGGATCGTGGCTGATGTACCAGGACAAAGCATCACCAGTAAGACTCCTCCTGAAGAGTTTCATCCGGATCTTTTCATCTTTTCCGACTCCAACAAGCTTTCGCTATAGGTCCTCAGATGAACCCTGGGATCACCTGTATCGTCAAACATCTCGAACTTGGGAGGTTTGTACCCCTCTGGAAGTTCTACATCTGGCTGTATGCATAGGTCTTCATAACTCAAACCCTCTATCCCTTTGCCGCCTTCGACACCCTGAACCCGACTTGTCAATTTCTTGAGTTCTTCGGCCATGCTCTTGATGAGCAAGTCCTTCTCAGCTGATTCTGGTGTATAAGAAGTTAGTTGAGTGGGGTGAGGTATGTTCTCCACATATACGGGGTTGTTTTGATGGGTGCTAGGGACTTGGGTGTAGTGATGGTCATTGGTTGAGTTTTGAGGATCGGGAATGGGTTGTGGTATGTTTTGGGGAGTGTGATAAGTGGCGGTTGGTGGGTACTGGATTGATTGGTGTTGGTGTTGTGGCGAAGTTGGTATTGGTAAGGGATTGAGATTTTGAGGTGGGGTTGTGTATTGATTTGGTGCATGAGGGTTTTTTGGATGTTGGTTTGGTGTGTTCTGAGGAGGTTCTGGGTTCTTCGTGTTTTGTTGGTTGATGTCGGGGACATTCAGGGTGAGTGACAAGTTTGCCAAGTTTCAAACCTGCTCAAGCTCTCCTTGCAGCTCCAGTATCTTTTGTTCCAATCTCAACACTAGATCATTTGGTGCCGGAGTACTCCGGCCATCTGAAGTTTCTGCGTTCTCAACATTCTCCTTTCGGATACCACTTAAGTCGTCCATTTTAGCTTTTCCTTTGCCTTTTGTATTGCTTGGAGGGGGAGGAGGTGGAGGGCCTCTAGATCTGGTATGATACGCTGATGATGCCAGTATGAGTGAACCAACATTAGGGGATGGGAATAAAGAATAAAAGGAAAACAAAAAGGTAAACAAGTTAGTAGGGGTTCTGAAATGTTTGCAATATTTAAACACACATGGCGAGAATGTAAATTCGCGTCCTAATTTGGGAGCCTCATTATACCCAAGGTAGGCCTAGCAACAAATAGATTTGGAGAACTTTAGATGCCAGTAAATGCCTCATTTCATAATATGAAAATAGACGAATCCCAAAACGACACTGAGATAATAGAAAAGTAAGTCACTATTGGCACTTGGCCTTATTACATTTTAGGAAAGCAAATAAATCTTGCCTATTTGGTCCTAGAAGGACCTTTCCCAGATTCGATCTTCCTGACTCCATCATACAGGTTCCCCAGCTCGCATAGACCCAGCAGCAAGTAGGCTCTGGCCAAATGTCCTCCTTCGCTTCCTTCGGCATTCTGGCAATCCTCAATCCTCTTTATGACTTTACCCTCCAGCTCCACTAATCCTCGCTCCAGATATTCCATCTTTCTGTTGGAAGTGACTGCCATTTCTTTCCATTCTTCGATCAACCTCACATTCCTCTCGTGTATTTCCCGGTGCTCATTCTCAGATTCGTGGACCCTCTTGCGCAGCCTGTTGTATTTGACTTGAGCTTCAGCTTCTTCGTCTATGATCCTATTCCCTCAACCGGCTCCTGGCCTTACTATTCCCTTTTGATTGTCTTCTAACCATGCCGGGTAGAGAGGTTCGCACCCTGCGTGATACCTGTCAGGCTCAATGGTGTTCTTTTCCACAATGATTTTGTAGTGCCACATGTGCTTGGATTTTGAAAGTCTGATCTGAAATGACTCCTCTTGGCAACCCTTGGTACAACCTGTTTCCTGCCTGCCTGCCTCATAACTCCGATAGGGACATAAGGGTATATTCCTCTCAACCCAATCAGCACCAAGTGTAGAGCGTCCCTGGATCTGATGATGAATTCATCTGTTGGGAACCATTCAAACATCCATTGCACTTATTCCTCGGTCAGATTGTCGAAGAACTCCACCCACTC
>NW_017673202.1:133338-134073 GCF_001879085.1 Nicotiana attenuata
CTGGGTTAACAGAATTCCTTATCCGGATTTCTTTGTTCGCAGACTGTTTAACAGAGTCAAATCTTTCCTCGATTCGGGATTTAAACCGGTGACTTGGGACACCATAAATTATCCCAAGTGGCGACTCTGAGTCTTCTGAAAATGGTGCACAAATTCGCGTGGCCCGCTTTTTCTGTAGAAATTATACCAAATAGAACGACGTTGGGCAAGCGACAAGGCCGGGTAGACTTCAGTGCTCCCGGTACGTCGCCCCCTCTTCGGCCCCAGTTGTCCTCTCGGGTACCCTAAGTCTAGAACAAAACCCTAGGCTGATGAGCTTTGAGCACAATTGGGTTCAGCCGTTTCGGAACCGGATGACCTCGACTGGGAGTATACCGTGTTGAAGTCCAAGTTAGAAGAAACTTTGACCGATTCCTCCCAGGTCCATGAGATGCTGGTCCAATACAAAAACGACGTGGAAATAGCCGAGTCCCGCTTAATAACAAAGGTCGGGTATATAAAGTGGCTATCCAAAAGGGAGATCCTTGAGGTGATTCACACCCGAGGGTTCGATCTATCGGCCGAGATTGAAGACGACAAGAGGCTCGAGGCCGAGGCTAAAGAGAAATATGAGCTGGAGGGTTCCAAACGTGAATCGAGGCTTTCGTGAACACGTAGGCAGAGGTGCCTTAGTTATTTTCCTTTCTTTGTACATTTCTTTTGTTATTTTGAGGTCTGTTTTACCGTGCCTTTCTA
>NW_017673202.1:134201-146412 GCF_001879085.1 Nicotiana attenuata
CAGTATAGGGGAAGATCATGGTCCTTGATTTTCACGTAAAATGGAAACCTGTTTTACAAAATCGGTCCACCAGAGTCAACCCTAACGTTAACCCTCCATAGGTACAAATGAATACTATCCAGGACTCGCCAGAAGTGGTCAGGAAACAGGCTCAGTTGCACTTGCGTATGTGGTGGAATGATCTAGATGAAGATGGTCAGAAATGGGTGAAAAGCATTTGGGTGCCCTTATAAACATTTTGGAGATCAAACCACGGGACGATTTAATCAAGGCTTTGGTAACTTTCTGGGACCCTGTCCACAATGTTTTCGTTTCTCGGACTTTGAGATCACCCCTACTTTGGAGGAAATGGCTGGATACATTAAGTTTGGCTGGGATATGAGGAAGCAGCAACTTATATTTCCAAGGGCTCCTTCGGTGCACAAGTTCTTTGACCTCATAAATATCAGTAAACAGATGAAGAAAGCCCGTGTAAGCAAAGGGTGTTGTTCTTTCCATTTTCTGTACTTCAGGTTCGGGCACTCAGCTGGGTTTGAGACACATGAAAAGGGGTTGAGCAACAAACAAGATAAAGGCCTTTGGCAAATCCATCGCCGGTTCGCTTTTATTGTGGCATTTTTGGGGATCATGGTTTTTCCAAATGAGGAAGGGACGGTGGATATCGTATGGTTAGAATTGCAAAAATCCTCACTACCAAGGAAGATTATACACTTGTTCCGTTAGTACTTGCGGATATCTATCGAGCATTGACATTATGCAAAGCTAGGGCTCCGTTCTTTGAAGCTTGAAATATCCTCCTACAAATGTGGTTGATCGAGCATCTTCGCCATCACCCCAGATTCTTGAGTTATGGTTCGAGCTCGAATGACTTCATTTTCAGTTATGAGGAAAGGGTAAAGGATTACAGCATGCCGGAGGGGTTTGAAGCATGGATCTCCCACTTGAAAGCTCTCAAAGCAAGCCAGGTTGAGTGGAATATAGGATGGCTCCCGATGACAGAAGCCATATACATGACGGCTACCTAGTGTTACCTAAGATTGATGGGTGTGAGGAGTATCCAGCCATATGCGCCGCAGAGGGTTTTGAGGCAGTCAGGTAGGTATCAGATTGTGCCCGAAGATAAAGATCTAACCACCCAGGTCATTGAACTACATCCAGAAGTTGCATTGCCTGAGGCTCTAGTTCAGCAGGATTGGAATGGATGTCGGTATCTGAAAAATGGCACCCAGGTACCAGATGTTGCAAAAGGGGAAGTGGATCCAAATTATGCAGCATGGTTTGAAAAAGGTCTTGTGTAAACAACGAACCAGAACATAAGCCCGAGCCTGAGCCCGAGAGGCCTGCTAAAAGACCTCATGTTCAAGCTTTCGACGACAAAATCCAAGAAAGGGTGGCCTGGGGAGAAAAGGAGAAAGAATATCAAGCCGAGATTCATGCCTTGAAAGAGAAGCTGAGAAACATGGAATTCAACAACGATCTCCAAGCACAAGAGGCCGAAGGTGAAAAGAGAAAGATGTCCCAAGAGAATGAAGCTCTCTGAGCCCAAGTTCGAAAAATGAGAATAGCAATTGAGAATCCGGGTAGGAGCAGAAAAGACGAAAAACTCATCTACAGCCTTACGCAAGAAGTGCGTAACTTTGAGGATGATTTGCAAAAAACTGAAGCAGAATTAGCAAATGCCAGAGCCAAGTTAGCTAAGAATGCGGAGGGACGAGCCGATTCGTTCAGCAATTGAAGGAGAAGTATGACAAGGGAATGGTGTGTATGAAGAAAAAGGTCAAGGTCCTTGAAAATGTGATGGCCAAGCAGGAAAGAGACATCAAAGCAGAAAGGGAGCACTGTTATGCTCTGATGTCACAGTTAGAGAAATACCTACAACAGCTTCAGGAGCAAAATCACATAGCTGAACAAGTTTTGAATGCCAGATCCCAGCAGATTGGACGGTTGCTTCAGGAGAAGGGCATTATCAGAGGAAGGGCTAGGAGAATTGCGGACTAGATTGTGATGAAGTGCGACGAGTGTGAGTACATGACCCAATCCATGTTCTTCGCCTCAGTTATGATTTTTGTCCGACAGATCATGGATGATTTGTTTCGCCTCCAAGAAGACATGGCGCAAAGGCCCACAGCAAGGCCAACTGGAGCAGCAGTGGAAGCACTCATGTATTCTTGACTTTATTCGAGTCTGTATTGTCAGTTTGTTAGTTTATTTCGAGTCTGTATTTTCAGTTTTCTTTGAAGTTTGTTGGTCCAATCATCGAGTCTGTTAGCGTTTATCTGTAGGTGAAGTCGTCGCAATCAGGGTGTTCGCTTTTTATTTACTTTTATTTTATGAAAAATGATAACCAAAAAAAAATGTATCTTTCTTTATTTTATTTTGCACTTACCCCCAGAACTACGCTTGGTCTGATTCATGCGGCGTCATGATATGTAGACAATCCCCATAGGGTTCGATCATAACTATAAAATAAAAATTAAAAAAAATAAAAAAATAAAAAGAAAAAAAGAAAAAAAGGAGAGAGAGAAAAAAAGGAAACTAAGAGGAAAAATGAGAAAATAAAAAGTAAGACAAGAACTAGGCAAAGAAAAGCAAGAATGAAAAAGAAAGAGAGAGAGAGAAGTTGCAAAATGAAAATTAGTGAAAGTCGGAATGACGCAAGCGGCCGTTCAAATGCATAATAGAAACGGTTAACTGTTTAGGTGCATTGCATCCCCAACATGCGGTTGCCTATCTATTAAGCTCCTAATCCCTAACAATGTTTGCTTGTTGTCCACAAACTCAGGCAGGTGGTTAGTTTGATCGTCATTCTAGCAACCCACCCGTACAACACCAGGTCTAAGAACAAGTTGATCATGACTAGCCAAGAATTGGATGCAAGTGTTATTGATCCGTCCAGAGAAGAGGAAGAATCTGAGGTCAATCTGAAAGAGGAACTGTATAAGTTGAAACATCAGATGGCAGAAATGTACCAAGCTTGGGTGAAAGGGCATCCCCCACCGTCATACCCTGCCAATCCCACTTTCATACCACCGTTGGCTTTGTCCCAAGAACCTCCCACTACTGATTCATCCCCACAAAATGCGCCGGGCTTCACCCACTACCACCATTATCAAGGCACCACTTCCCAAACCACACAAGCACCCATATCCCCCCCACCAGCCACTCCTATTTTCGTGGCACCACCGCCAGCTACACTTCATTGATCCTCCAGCGAACCTTTGTTCCAGACCTAAGATAACCAATACTATCCCCTGGAGCCTACTTTCAAGGCACCAGATCATTACCCCTACACTCCCCGTTTCGACCTCCCAACTGAGACTGAAAAACCACCTAAAAACCCAGAGCAGGAGGAGATGTTCAGGAAAGTAAAAAGCCTGGAGCAATCATTCAGAAGCATGCAGGGATTAGGAGGTCAGGTGAGCGTGGCCTACAAAGATTTGTGTCTATTCCCCGATGTTCAGTTGCCTGTGGGATTCAAGATGCCTAAATTCGACCTATATGACGGGCACGGGGACCTGGTGGCCCACTTGAGGGGATTCTGCAGTAAGATGAGAGGAGCATGTGGAAGAGATAAGTTGCTAATGGCATACTTCAGCCAGAGTTTGAGCGGCGCGGCGTTAGAGTGGTATACGCGTCAAGATCATAACCGATGGTATACTTGGGATGATTTGGCCCAAGCTTTCGCCCGCCATTTCCAGTACAACATCGAGATTGTTCCGGATCGATTGTCTCTAACTAAGATAGAAAGAAGCCGGGAGAAAGTTTCAGAGAATATGGTTTTTGCTGGAGAGAACAAGCGGCAAGAGTCAACCCTCCGATGGAGGAGAACGAAATGGTGGAGTATTTTCTGCAAGCTTTGGAACCCACTTACTTTGGCCATCTGATATCGGCCATAGGCAAGTCATTCAACGAGGTAGTGAAGATGGTTGGAATGGTGGAAGAAGGTCTTAAGTCAAGAAAAATTATGAGCTATTCGGCCATCAAAGCAACCATCCAAGCCATCCAAAATGGTACCGGAGGAGTGATTGGGAAGAAAAAGAAGGAAGATGTGGCAACAGTAGATTCAGGATCGTGGTTTGGACCAAAGGGCCCATCACACCATTATGCCCAGCCTTGCCCCCAACACAGAGCCTACACCCAAAACCCCTATAATCCACCCCAACATTACTACCCCTCACCAGACCCTCATATCTCTGTCCACCATGCCCAGTCATATACCCAACCACAATGGCGTCCCCCAGTCCCACAAAACACCTACCCAACTTCACAAAATGCTTACCCACCTCCCCGAGCCTTCTGAAACCCTCCCGGTCCAGGTTTCCGACCTAATCCAGCATTCAAGAATGAGAGGCTCACCTCGTTGGGAGAGTCTTACACTAGTTTGTTCCATAGATTGAGGCAATTGGATATGCTGAGGCCAATTGAGTCGTAATTACCAAATCCGCCTCCCAAGAATATTGATTACTCTGTGAGGTGTGAATATTGTTCTGGAACTCCGGGGCATGATACGGAGAAGTGATGGCACCTGAAAAATGCCATCCAGGAACTCATTGACACGAACCGGATTGAAATCCAAACCCCGGAGGCACCCAATATTAACCAGAATCCATTACCAGTTCAAGAGGGAACGAACATGATCGAGATAGTACACAAAGGTGGGGAGCCCAAGAAGCCATCGCAATCTGTTATGCTGATTCGATCCAGCGAGGTCCATCAGAACAAAGGGAAAAGTGTCGCAAAACCAATGGTTGAAGGAGCGGTGAACAATTTAAGCATGACAAAAGGTGAACCTTCTGTGGTAGTTGAGAAGAGATCCACAAGTGATACGAAGTCAAAAGTGATTGTGCCGGGAGTGGCAAACAGGCCTATCTTAATTGTGAAAGGTGCCCGCACGAACCCTGTCATCATCAAGCCTGTAACCTAGTTGCCGGTAATCGACACCAAGGCTGTCCCTTGGAGCTATGAACGAGTGACAGTGACTTACAAGGGGAAAGAAGTGAAAGAAGAAGTCAATGGGCCCAAGGGCTAACTCGTTCGGGGAGATGCCTTGTCCCGGAAGAGTTAAGAAAAGCCAAAACATCCAAGGATAATTCAATTCTAGTAAAGAAAGCAGTCACTGAGGAAGAAGTGGAGGAGTTTCTGAGGAAAATGAAAGTGCAAGATTACTCCATCGTGGAGCAATTAAGAAAGACTCCCATTCAGATTTCATTGTTGACATTATTGATTCATTCAGATGAGCATCGTCGGGCCTTGATGAAGATCTTAAACGAAGCTCATGTCCCTGATAAAATTTCAGTGAACCACCAGGAGAAGATCGCCAACAAAATATTTGAGGTGAACAGGATCACCTTTTCTGATGATGAGTTGCCCATGGAAGGAACTGAACACAACAAGGCCCTCTATCTTACGGTAAAATGTGAAGAGTCTGTGGTCACCAGGGTGTTAGTTGACAATGGTTCAAGTGCAAACATCTGTCCCCTCTCTACTCTGAACAAGCTGAAAGTTGCTGATGAGAGGATTCACAAGAATAGCATATGCGTCCGGGGATTTGACGGTGGTGGGAAAGATTCAGTTGGTGATATAGTGCTTGAGTTGACAATAGGACCGGTGGAATTCACCATGGAGTTCCAAGTATTGGACGTGGCCGTCTCCTACAACTTGTTGCTAGGTCGACCGTGGATACATGCCGCCAAAGCAGTCCCATCCTCATTACACCAGATGGTCAAGTTTGAATGGGACAGACAAGAAATTGTCGTACATGGTGAAGATAATTTATGTGCTCACAGTGATGCCTCTGTTTCGTTTATTGAGGCCAAAGACGACGAAGGGCCATGGGTATACCAAGTTTTTGAAATAGTACCGATCGAGAAAGTTCCAAAAGGGAAGTCTCTTCCAGCTCCAAAGATAGCTTCTGCATCCGTCATGGTGGCCGTTGAAATGCTAAAAAATGGATTTGTACCAAGTAAAGGTTTGGGTGCATCCTTACAAGGTATCATACAACCGGTGTCTCTCCCTGAAAATTTGGGCACATTCGGTCTTGGATTCAAACCCACAACAGCAAATGTGAAGAGAGCTAAAATATTGAAACAGAAGGCGTGGGCACTTCCAAAGCCTATCCCACGACTCTCCAGGTCTTTCATCAAGCCAAGTGCTAGGAAACGCCCAGCAACAATAGTTTCTAGTCTTGTGGTTAATGTGGATGAAGAGTTAATGGAAAGGTTTCAGAGTATGTTTGATGATGTGAATATGGTGGAAGTTGGAGAAGGGTCTAGCAAGGCAGATGTGCAGTTCGTCGGGCCGAATGTAAAGCTTAACAATTGGAAGGCTACTCCTCTCCCTACCCGGAGGGAGTCTTGGTAGTTTGTTTTATTTTCCTTTCCGTCTGGGTCATTCCAGGGTTGTGACCTAGACTTTTTATTTTCCGCTTATTGATGTACAAACCCTGTTATCCTTTATTTTACAATGAAATGCAATTTCCTTTTTTCCATCATTCCTGATAGTTTTATTTTTGTTTCTTTTCTTTTCTGTACAGTTCTTTTTATGCTGGTTTCAATGACATGACATGCATGAGTAATCCTCGGCCCAGTCTTAAAAGTCAATCTAACTCCAAAATAATAATTCAAGAGATAGAGTGTGATGATGAAGCAGAGTATGATGAAAATGAGACTATTGACGAAATTAGTAAGGAACTAAGTCATTTTGAAGAAAAACCCAAGCCTAACCTGAATGATACGGAAGCAATCAATTTAGGAGACTTAGATAATGTCAGAGAAACTAAAATAAGTGTCCATCTGGAACCGCAAATCAGGGAGGAGATAATTAAAGCATTGTTTGAGTATAAGGGCATTTTTGCACGGTCGTATGATGATATGCCCGGCCTAAGTACCGATTTGGTGGTTCATAAATTTCCAACTGATCTAGCATTCCCTCCCGTCAAGCAGAAGTTGAGAAAGTCCAAAACAAACATGAGTGTAAAGATCAAAGAAGAAGTCACAAAGCAGCTTGACGCAAAGGTCATTCGGGTCACACGGTATCCCACGTGGTTAGCCAATGTTGTACCTGTGCCGAAGAAAGATGGTAAAACCAGAGTTTGTGTTGATTACCGTGATCTCAACAAAGCAAGTCCAAAGGACAATTTCCCACTGCCAAATATTCACATTTTGATTGATAATTGTGCCAAGCATGAGATTGGCTCTTTTGTGGATTGCTATGCAGGGTATCATCAGATTTGGTGGATGAGGAGGATGCGGAAAAGATAGCATTCATCACACCATGGGGAACTTACTGCTATCGAGTAATGTCGTTCGGTCTGAAAAACGCTGGGGCAACTTACATGAGGGCGATGACGACCATATTCCATGACATGATACACAGGGAAATTAAGGTCTACGTGGACGATGTGATCATAAAGTCTAGGAAGCAGTCTGACCACGTCAAAGATTTGAGAAAAATTTTCCAGAGGCTCCGCAGGTACAATCTTAAGCTCAACCCTGCGAAATGCGCATTTGGTATTCCATCTGGGAAACTATTGGGATTTATAGTCAGTCGTCGAGGCATTGAGTTGGACCCATCAAAGATCAAAGCTATTCAAGAATTGCCACCTCCAAGGAACAAGACTGAGGTGATGAGTTTGCTCGGGCGATTAAATTACATCAGTAGGTTTATTGCTCAACTCACAACAACTTGTGAGCCCATCTTTAAGCCGTTGAAGAAGGATGCTGCGGTCAAATGGACTGATGAATGCCAGGAAGCATTTGATAGGATCAAAGAATATTTTTCAAACCCACCTGTGTTGGTCCCGTCGGAACCCGGGAGGCCTTTAATTCTTATTTGACAGTCCTGGACAACATGTCACTGGCAGGAAAGAACAAGCCATCTATTATCTCAGCAAGAAGTTCACATCCTACGAGGTTAAGTAAACTCACCTTGAAAGGACATGTTGCGCCCTAACTTGGGTAGCACAGAAGTTGAAGCATTATTTGTCATCCTACACTACTTACCTCATCTCTCTCTTGGATCCTTTAAAGTACATATTTCAGAAGCCCATGCCCACAGGAAGGCTTGCAAAATGGCAAATCTTGCTCACAGAGTTTGACATTATCTATGTGACTCAGATCGCAATGAAAGCCCAAGCATTGGCTGATCATTTGGCTGAAAACCCGGTCGACGAAGAGCATGAACCATTGAGAACTTATTTTCCCGTGAAGAGGTGATGCATATTGACGAGGTGGAGCGGGTTGAGGAACCAGGTTGGAAACTTTTCTTTGATGGAGCTGCTAACATGAAAGGTGTCGGAATAGGGGTCATGCTTATTTCTGAAACAGGGCATCACTACCCTGTTACGGCCCAGCTTCATTTCTATTGCACCAATAACATGGCTGAGTACGAGGCATGGGTTTAAGATTAGTTGTAGACATGGGTGTCCAGGACGTCTTGGTCTTGCGAGACTCGGACCTTCTAGTGCACCAAATTCAAGGAGAATGGGAAACACGAGATTTAAAGTTCATACCATATCGACAATGTTTGCATGATCTTTGTCAACGGTTTCGATCAGTAGAGTTCAGGCATATTCCAAGGATCCATAATGAGGTTGTCGATGCTTTGGCTACCTTGGCGTCAATGTTGCACCATCCGGACAAAGCTTATGTCGATCCTCTGCATATTCAAGTTCGTGATCAGCATGCCTATTGTAATATGGTTGAGGAAGAACTAGATGGTGAACCATGGTTCCATGACATCAAGGAGTACATTAGAATGGGGGTATATCCGACACAAGCCACAGGCAATCAAAATAGAACAATTCGACGATTGGCTAGTGGATTTTTCTTGAGCAGAGGGATCTTGTACAAAAGAACTCCAGATCTTGGGCTATTGAGATGTATTGATGCTAAGCAAGCCACGACTATCATGACCGAAGTACATTCCGGAGTTTGCAGGCCACATATGAGTGGGTATGTTCTGGCAAAGAAAATTCTCCGAGCAGGTTATTATTGGCTCACCATGGAGCGATATTGTATCAGTTTTGTGTGCAAGTGTCATCAATGCCAAGTACACGGAGATTTGATTCGTTCTCCGCCATCTGAATTGCACACAATGTCCGCACCATGACCCTTTGTTTCTTCGGGGATGGATGTCATCGGACCAATTGAGCCAGCAGCGTCCAATGGACACAGGTTCATTCTGGTGGCCATTGATTATTTCACTAAGTGGGTTGAAGCTAAAACTTTCAAGTCTATGACCAAGAAAGCAGTGGTCGATTTTGTTCACTCAAATATTATTTGTCCGTTCGGGATCCCAAAGGTGATCATCACAGATAATGGTGCTAATCTCAACAGTCATTTGATGAAAGAGGTATGTCAACAGTTTAAGATTACGCATCGCAATTCTACCCCATATCGCCCCAAGGCGAATGGAGCAGTCGAGGCAGCCAACAAGAACATAAAGAAGATACTTCGGAAAATGGTGGAAGGTTCCAAGCAATGGCATGAAAAGTTGCCCTTTGCGTTGTTGGGTTATCGCACTACTGTTCACACTTCAGTAGGTGCAACTCCTTATTTGTTAGTATATGGCACTGAAGCAGTGATACCCATGGAATTTGAAATCCCATCCCTACGGATTGTTGCTGAAGCCGAAATTGATGATGATGCGTGGGTCAAAGCCCGTCAGGAGCAATTAAGTTTGATTGATGAGAAAAGATTGGCGGCGGTGTGTCATGGCCAGTTGTATCAAAAGAGAATGGCAAGAACGTACAACAAAAGGTGCGTCCCCGGAAGTTTGAAGTGGGTCAGCAAGTATTGAAACGCATCCTTCCACATCAGGCCGAAGCAAAAGGCAAGTTCGCCCCAAATTGGCAGGGGTCGTTCACTGTAACAAGAGTGTTGTCCAATGGTGCTTTGTATTTACCAGATATAGAAGGAAAATGTGTAGACATGGCTATCAATCTGATGCAGTCAAGAGATATCATGTAAAATTTCTTTGGCTTAAATTGTTGTTTGTTTGTAAGCTAAATCTAGCTCTGATGGTGTGTCTGCGGGTCCCTTCCCCTCTACGTCTGAAAGAACACTCTTGGCATGTTTTGAAGATTGGAATGACGAAGGCATTTTGTTCTGCTATCTAAACACTTTATCCTTTATTACCCCTTTGAGCCTTATTTTTTTTTCATACCCTCTCTTGGAATCAGTAGCGAAATTTACTAAAGAAGTAAATAAGAAAAGAGAAGAGAAAAGAAAAGGAAAGAATGGAAAAGAATGAAAAGAAAGAAAAAAAATAGAAAAAGAAAAAAAGGAAAATAAAGAAAAGAGAGAAAAAGAAAAAAAAAAGAAAAGAGAGAAAAAGAAAAAGAAAAAAAGGGGGGAAAGAAAAGAAAAAGAGAAGTAACAACCACAAAGCAATTCCTATGCCATGAACTACGTTCGACCTGATTCCTTTTAAGGATACATAGGCAGCCTCACGGTTCGGTCCCATCGAAATAAAAATACAAAAGTCCCCAAGCAAAGAAACTGGGGCAGGAAGTTGTAATTTTGAACCCATTTGAGTTGTTTTGAGCCTTTTAATATCCTTTGTTTCTAACCTTATCCAAAAACCCACATTACGGTCCAAAGAAAGACCTTCCGATCAGTCTTCGAGAGATGCCAAGTCAAGCAAGTAGAGGTGATTCATATCAGGGGCAACACTCTGGTTTAAGCAGGAAAAATAAAAAAATGAGAGAGTCTTATTGGTGAAAACCCTCACGGACACCGTAAGGCGACGGAAAGTTGAGAGAAATAAAAAATGAGAGAATATTATTGGTGAACCCTCACGGGCACCGTAAGGCGACGAAAGATAAGAGAAATTAAAATAAAGAGAGTCTTATTGGTGAAAACCCTCACGGGCACCGTAAGGCGACAATGAGTTGAAAGATGAACAAATGAGAGAGGTTTGTTGGTGAAAATCCTTCAGGGCATCGCAAGCCAAACAAAGTCAGTGATTTGGCGAAGAAATTGGGTTATGGAGAGCCCGTGGCATAAAGTATGGCAACTGAAAGGTGATTGGTGGAATAGGCAGGGCTGATTAATCCGAAATGCATGTCATGATCATTGGTACCAGCTGCTCCACTCAGATAAGACTCTTTTCTTTTTCTCCCTCAAACAGTCATCCAGTTTTGGATTTTCTTCTTTATCCCTAACTCTCAATGTCATTGCATTTAATTTCTTTTGGGTTTATTTCTCTAAGGTTTGTCCAATGTCAGCCTTGTCTAAGCAAGTAAGAAGGGATTTTAAAGCTTATTACCAACTTCCCAATTGCACGAAGCAAAGTGTGGCCAGAATGTACTAGAGATAGCATGATGTAAAGTCGGAAATAAGGTGGCAGTGAAAGTTCCATTTGTTGAATGGTTTGGTTCAGATAAAAGGGTCAAGAATGTAAAAACAACGGTTTGGGTGTAGAACACTTGGGTCATTCAGGGTCCTGCGGTTGAGAGTCGGTTAGAAAGTCAAACAATTCTTGGCCAGTTCAAGGCAGCCAGTCAAAGCAAAGCACAACAGCGGAAGGGCCACCCCCAGCAAGAATGCCGCAAGCTAACAACCACATTTTTAAATTGACAAGATTTTTCTTTGATTGAAACAGGGGCAGAAAATCTCATTTGTTTCGGAGAAACCCTCCGTAAGGAAAGCAAGTGCCAGACAGACTCGGCAGTAAGCTCCAGTACCCCCTTGGATAACAGGATTTAGTAAGTTTTGAGGCCCTCGTAAATGACAAGGTCTGACGAGAGGTCTACTTTTGGGAAATGTAATTTGGCATTTAAGTTGTCAATTTCAAAATGGGGTTTAGTTTGAAATTTTCAGGATAAAGGAATTTAATTTAGAATTTGTTTTGATAACAAGAATTGATTAACACTCACAGATGTTCCCAATATCACACTGGGGCAGACAATTTCTTTTGTTTTGTTTGTTTTGATGAAATCAGGCACCCACCTGAAGAACAAAGGGAGACAGTGCAAGGAAAAGCAGTTTCGAAGCGAAGACAGTTCAAGTATTGGAAATCAGGCGCCCACCTGGAGAACAAAGGGAAAGCATCAGTTTCAGAGGAGTCAATTCGAGTTGGAAATTAGGCACCCACCTGGAGAACAAAGGGAGAGCAGTTCAAGTTTTGGAAATCAGGCGCCCACCTGGAGAACAAAGGGAGAGCAGTTCAAGTTTCAGCAATCAGGCGCCCACCTGGAGAACAAAGGGAG
>NW_017673203.1:0-41172 GCF_001879085.1 Nicotiana attenuata
ATATCGGACCACTCGGATTACCCCGCCTTCAGCTGTTTTGTGATTTCTTCTTTGATCTTATCACTGATATCAATTTTAAACTTCCTTTGCTTTTGCTGTACTGGAGGCAATCGGGGTAAATTGTTAATTTGTGCACCACTAGATCCGCACTCAGTCCTAGCATGTCGTCATACGACCAAGCAAACACATCTTTAAATTCAAACAGAAGTTGGATTATTGCATCTCGGGTTTGCTCATCTGTGTGAATGCTTATTTTGGTTTCCCTTATTTCTTCGGCAGTTCCCAAATTAACCGGTTTAGTGTCATTCAGATTTGGCTTAGGTTTGTTCTCAAATTGTTTCAATTCTCGGTTTATTTCCCTAAAAGCCTCTTCTTCATCATATTCCGGTTCTTGATTCATTATTTCACAACTAGACATCGTGTTTGAGTCTGGGCATGAAGTCCGCAAGCATGTCATGTTATTTAAAGCCGCATTATTAGGACTGAAAAGAGAAGATGAAAAGGGAAAAATAACAAAATTAGAAAGAATAAAAAGAAAAATGGACGATGAAATATTGATTTCATTTCCTGGAATTGGAAAGATAACAGGGTTTACATTCAGGAATTTAAAGACAAGAAACTAACGCATTCGAGTTACACCCTGAAATAACTCGGGATGCAAAAAAGTGGCAGGGCTAGTCTACCGGGACTCCCGCCTGATCGGGAATGGCGTAGCCTTCCAGTTTTGGAGTTTAGCATCTGGTCCCATGTAGAGCACCTCAGCGGTGCTAGTCCCTTCCCCTGGCTGAACCATGTTTGTTTCATAAAGCATTTGTCTCATAGCTCCACATATATCTTCGATTTCCTCAGCTGTGAACACCTCATCGTCCTCTTCTTTGCCATACTTGGGCTTGACAAAAGTATCATAGAGATGTGGCAATGGTTGTGGCAGAACCCATCCTTCTTTCTTTCTTTCCTCGGCCCATTTCTCATCATCTGGGGTAGGGTGGAAGCCTATCCCGAAAAACTTTTCTGTTGTGGGTAGAGTTATCGGCTCGGATATTCCTTGTAAAGCTTTTCCCAACCCTTTTCCTGGTTTGAAACCGTGTCTAATCATTTCTTTGGCCACCATGATTGAAGCATTAGACAGGAAAGGCTGAGGACAAGGATTTCCCTCCTCGTGCTGATCTGCCGCCACAATTTCAAAGGCTTGATAAACAATATGCTCACTTCCTTCCCTCGCCTCCAAGCATGGGATAGATGGGTCACGATAAATGGACTGCTCGTCTTCTCCGTGGACCACGATTTCCTGATCTTCATATTCGAATTTTACCATTTGGTGAGGGTGGAGGGTACGGCTCCTGCAGCATGGATCCAAGGCCTTCCCGGAAGAAAATTATAAGATGTATCCATGTCCAATACCTGGAAAGTCACCTCAAAATCCACCGGCCTATTGTTTATATCAAATCAATTTCACCGATGGTATCCCTCTTAATGCCATCAAAATCTCTCACACAAACGTTATTTGGACAAATCCTTCCTGTCCCGATTTCTATCCTTTGCAATGTAGAGAGTGGGCAGATGTCAACCCCCGAGCCTCCATCCACCATGACTCGCTTGACATAATAACCTTCACACTTGACAGTCAGATGCAAGGCTTTGTTGTGAGCTGCGCCTTCCGGAGGCAAGTCATTTTTACTAAAAGAGAGTTGATTGACGGCGAAGAACCTTTCTGCCATCCTTTCAAGCTGTTCGACTGAAGTTTCAATTGGCACATACGCCTCATTCAAAGTTTTCATTAAGATCTTCTGATGTTCGGAGGATTTCCTCACCAATGACAACAGTGACACTTGCTCAGGACACTTCCTCAATTGATCCACTGTTTCATAATCAGGCATCTTCATTTTCTGGAAGAAGGCTTCTGCTTCCTCAGCACTCACTGGCTTCTTGGATGGGAAGCGCTTTCGTGCGGCATTGTTTACCTCCTGTACATTTGAATATTTCTCAACAGAGGTTTTCCCTGGAAGTTCCCCCGAAATTTCTTTGCCCTTGTATGTAACCACTGTTTGCTGATAGTTCCATGGCACTGCAGAGGGGTCTGTCATTGGCTTCTGTGGTACGCGTCCAATAACCACTGGCTCATTCAGCCGAGGCGGCTTAATTGTCCCCTGTACCACATAAGCTCCTTTTGGCACATACATTTGCGTTTCCCTTTTTACTTCAAACTTCCTTGGAGCACTGACAACTAGTGGTTTGCGGAACATAGAGAATTCCATTCTTAGGAGGTTCCGTCTCTGCTTTTGTTTCAGGTTTCTTCTCAGGCTTAGTTTTGACACTTTTATTCTTCTTCTTCTCCCCTTTCTCTTGCTTTGGGGGTACCTTGGGCTTCTTTTCTACATCGGCAATAGCAATTATAGCTTTTAATGCTGGGTCAAATTCTCTATCTTCACAGATCATCCCGATCACCGGCCTGTTGTTGTGAGCGGGCAACGGATTATTGGTCACATTCGGGGCTTCTTCATCCCTCAACACTATTTTCCCTTGTTCGATCAAATCTTCCACAACTTTATTCAATGTCCAGCATTTATCAGTACTATGCCCTTCAGCTCCTGAATGGTAGGCACAATGGACCCCTCGTTGATAAGCTGGAGATTCCGGGTACTGCCTGTTTTGGGGGATAGGTTGCAATAGATTCATCTGAACGAGCTTCGGGAACAGACTGGAGTAGGGTTCACCAATCAGCGTAAAAATTGGTCGTCTGGGTGGTTCCCGAGGGCGGAAGTTATTTTGCGGTGGTCGGGGATTATATTGGTTCTGGTGAAGAGGCTGATTTCTTTGGAATGGAGGTAGATTTCGGTTAGCTTGTGGTTGCGGTCGGCCGAAAGGTGGAGCATTCATGACCGCATAAGGTGGGGGAGCATAAGCCATATCAGTGTGAGGATAGTAGTGTTGAGGGGTTCTTTCAGAGAACACTGGTCTAGGAGCCCGGTATCTTCTTCCTCCCAATGCTGCCATCACTGTTTCTTCTTTCATTTTGCCTTTGGCCATTCCTCTAGACCCGCCTTGGATGGCTTGGGAGGTTGCTCTTAGGGCTGACTGGCTCAAGATTATACCCGTTTTTAGTCCATTCTCTACCATCTCTCCAATTTTTATTGCCTCTGCGAAAGGCTTGCCCATGGCTGACATCATATTCTGAAAGTAGTCTGCTTCCTGGGCTTGAAGGAAAACAGTGACCATCTCTACCTCATCCATCAGAGGCTTCACTCTTGTCGCCTGTTCACGCCACTTAATTGCATATTCGCGGAAACTTTCTGAGGGCTTTTTCTTAGATTCACCAAGGAGTTCCTGTCTGGCGCGATGTCTATGTTGTACTGAAATTGTCGAACAAAGTCTCGGGCCAGAGATTCCCAAATATGCCAACGCGAGACATCTTGGTCCATATACCACTCTGAAGTGATGCCAATTAAGCTTTCCCCGAAATATGCCATCAACAATTATTCTTTGCCACCGGCTCCCCATAACTGATTGCAATCCTTCTTCAGGTGTGCAATGGGGTCACCGTGTCCGTCATAATTTTCAAATTTTGGTGTTTTGAACCCTGACGGCAAATGTACATGCGGGAACATACATAGGTCTGTGTAGGAGACACTCTTTTGCCCACTCAAGCCTTGCATATTTTTTAAGCTCTGCTCGAGGCTTCTCATTCTCTTTGCCATCTCATCCTGCTCCGGGGCTTTGGGGGTTTTGTCCTGCCCCGGTGTAAGCTCGTATGGTGGCTGCTGAGAGTAGGTATATTGAGCATAATGAGGAGGGTCAGCCTGAAAGTCGGGATTTTGGAAAGTGAAGACTGAAGAGTCAACAGCATGCTTGGGTACTGATGGTTGTGTGGTTATGGAGCAGGGTGGAGCCGTGAAGATGTTGGGAGCAGGTCCAAACGGGAACACCTGGGGGCGAACCTCAAAAGGTGTTCCGAAGAAATGAGCAGTTATGGTGGGTTGCCCCAAATGAGTGTTTGGGTGGCTGATGGGGACAGTAGTAGCACCTCCAGATCTAGGGAATAACTCCGGGAATCCGGGAATGGTGCTTGGAGGTTCTTTTCCGTTGTTCCAAGCATCCCACATTTCCATCAATCGCAGGCGCAAGATCCGATTTTCTTCCGCTGTAAAAGACTCAGAGGCCGGGACCCCCGAGATGGGGCTGTCTTTGGGTGTGGGGATTGCAGGCAGAGTCATTTCAGACGACATCTCTGTATTTCCTTTGGATCTGGTGAAATAGCGATGTGAGGCCAGCTTACCACAAACCAACCACTGTTTCTAAAAAGCTCAGCTGGTATTGAACAGCAACAACGGTTAGTTTTGAAACAAATAACAGATAGGTAACCGCACATTGGAGTGTGATGCACCTATACAGTTAAATGAATATCTACATGTTTGCTTCGGTTGCATGCGTCATCCCGGCTTTTATTTTGTTCCCTTCGCTTTCCTTTCTCTTTTGTTTTTTCCTCATTTTCTTTTCCTTCTTCTCTCTTTATTTCATTTTCCGCTCTTTTCTTTTCCTTGGCCATGGTTTTTCTCTTAATGCCTTATTTTCTTCTTTTGCGTTTCTTTTCCTCTCTTGTTTTTCTTTTATTTCCTTCCTTCGTGCTTTCCTTCTCTTTTTTCTCTCTTTTTTCTTAGGGTTACGGTCGAATCCTATGGAGATTGCCTACGTATCATGACCCCGCATGAATCAGACCAAGCGTAGTTCTTGCAGATAAATGCAAAAAGTAAGAAAACAAATTTTGGGATTTTCAATTTTCATTAATAACAACTGCGAATACAAAGCTACTAGACTATTTGTTTTTCTTTTCTTGGAAAAAGGAAATTACAAAAACCACACTCAAAAGCAAAAATACAGACTCGATTAACTAAGAATACATCAAAGCTTCAAATCTTGGGGCCCGCGGGGCATCGCTGCGGGCCTGCGTGCAAGACCCTTTTGCAACTGATCTAAATCATTCATGACCTGGCGAACAAATATCATCACGGAGGCAAAGAACGTGGTACGACCCATCCGCTCACCGGCCTGACACTTCATGACAATATAGTTGGCAATGCTTCTGATTCTTTTCCTGATTTGGCCCTTTTCTTGGAGTAGTCGACTTATCTGTTTGGTACGAGCCTCTAGCACCTGAGAATCCTGGAAGTGAAGGTCTTGTAACAATTTTATTTCCTTTTCCATCTCAGCGATTAACCCATAGCATTGTTCCCTCTCGGCCTGAAATTCTTTGTCCCGCCAAGTTGCCTTTTCTTCAAGAGTATTCATTTTTCTTTTCATGTTAGCAATGGTTCCCTCGTAGTTTCTCTTCATTTGTTGTAGAAACTGGGCTCTTTCCTCAGTCTTCTTTGCCCATTGTGCTCGAAGTCTTGCTATGTTCCCCTTGGATTTCTCCAATTCTTCCTGACAGTCCAAGACTTGCTTCTTTAACCCTTTTATCAATCTCTCGTCGGATAGACTTCTTTCTTGATTCCTGGCATCTATTTTCATTTGTTGAATTTGAGCCTTGAGAGCTTCATTCTCCTGGGCCAATTTCTTTTTATCACCTTCATCGGCTGCGGCTTGCAAGCTGTTTTCAAACCGAAGCTCCTGAACCTGTTTTTCCAATGCTCCTATTCGGGCCCTGTACTCCTTTTCTTTGGCTAACCAATCCCATTGCACCTGGGCCTCGTTAGTGAATTGTTGTACATGTGGATTTTTGGCGGGTCTCTCAGGAATGTGAAATCTTTTACCAAACCAGACCAAGTATTTGGGATCTACCTCGCCTCTGGCTCGGTCCTGTACTATAGTCTTAGGCTCAAGGTACCTGCACTCATTCCATATCTTTCGGATTCTGCCTTCAGGGAATACAGCCTTCGAGCCTAACTCGATGACTTGCCCACTCAGGTCTTCATCATTGTGCACTGTCTGAAATCTTCCAAATTGTCGCAAGACTCGGTAAGGAGCATAAGGCTGTATGCTTCGAATACCCATTAAAAAAATATATGAGACCTCTGCTGATGTGTATACAACTTCAGTAGCAGGAAGCCATCCATAAGCCCATTCAACTTTATCTACGGTCAGGGATCTTAAGCATGACGACCAGGCCTCAATACCCTCAGGGAACTCAATACCTGTCACACGGGTCACGAATTCTGCAATACAACTCAATCCGGTTAAACCGTAGTTCATATAGCCTGTGCGGTGACAGAGGTGTTCCTGTATCCACAACTGTAAGAGCAAATTTCAACCTTGAAAGAATTTCACACCTTCCCGACATTTGGTCAAAACCCGGTACATTTCTGCTACAATCAGGGGAACCACTATGCTAGTAGGTTTTTTCATGGCAACATCTAGCATCCCTACTAGGCCGAGGTCTATGTGACCATCTTTTCTCGGATAAATCACAACTCCCAAAAAGGCTACCATGAAGGCTAATCGCCGTCGGGCTTCCCATTTGTCTTTATTTCCGGCATGTGTCAATCCTATGTTGGGTTCCTCGAAACCTTTGGGGTTACCATACCGGTGATATAAGAAATGCAATGTACAACACCCTTCCGCCAGGTGCGGGTCTTGAATATCCGGCTGATGTTCAACAAATCCAAGAACCTATGAAGGGTTACCGGTCGTGGGGCCAATGGGTATCTACCTCGGAGGTTCCCGTTAAGACCCACGTATCCCGCAATCTCTTCTAATGTAGGTGTGAGTTCAAAATCTGAAAACCGAAATACATTACGGGTCGGGTCCCAAAATGGTATTAGTGCCTCAATGATATCCTTCCTCAGTTTGATGTTCAATAAATCTACGAGGCCGCCCAAACATTTGACCACAGTATCTCTGCTTCCTTTTCCCAAATCATGCCACCACATATGGAGTTTCAAAGGGATCTCGCTCGGGACTGAGAAGGTTTCGATGTTACTTGAATTCATCCTGCACATTTATTTGGGGGAATTTAATGATTTATTTTGAAAAATGGCAATTTGTGCAAAAATTCTTTATTTAGAAAACAAGGACTTGGGTTTGCAAGTACGACCTTTCAGCACTTCTGGGAGGAAGATTTTAAGGCTGTGCCCGCAAACCATTTGAGAATGACACAGGGTGGCTATTCTTGCAAGAACGGCCTTCCGCCGTCCTTTTAGGGACATTCGGCTTATTTTAGACAAGAATGGCGTCACCCGACTTTATCTATGACAAAATTAAAAGTTTGACATTTTTTGGCTATTTTTTGCAAAAGGGTGGTTGGACCCGATGAGGGTTGCCTACGTATCTCACATCCGGTGAGAATCAAACCAGCGTAGTTCGGGCAGATTTGCCAAAATCAAAAATGTATTTTTGAACAACAATTTTCTTCATATTTTTCAAATATTTTTCTCTTTTTCTCTTTTTTTTCATTTTTCACAAATCCGGCAGCATTTCGGTACTATTTGGGCATTGGGTTTTTTCAAAACAAATGGTCACCCTTACTTAGTCCTAACACTGCTTATTTCACAATTTTTACAAGCCGGTCAACATGCAAAGCCGAGCAAATAAATGCGCAAGTAGCACGTAAGATGCATCAGGATGGTCAATTCATTTCAGGTCACCTGTCCTAGACGGACTCAACCCCTGTGTTGAGTCCCCTAAGTCGAATGCACATGATGCAAACAAACGTCCTACTAGGGATCCGGCATGAGTTTTTGTTCTTCTAGGTTTAAACCCAAGGTTTATTGGTCTAGACCTGGCTTACCCGAGCGGACAACTCGAGCTGAGGGGGAGGCAGCGTACCGGGGATACAGAAGCTTCGCCGGCTTAGCAACTTATTCAAACCTCGTTCCAAATAGGGAAAGACTCTAAACAGAAGAGAAGCTACACGAAGTACACCCTTCTCCATGATGTAGAAGACTCAGAGAGAGGAAGGGATTCGCGACAGTTTATATATACAATTTCAACAAATATCAAAGCGGTAAAACATTTAGCACATATAGCATGGAACATGTAGAAAAATCAGATAAAGCCAAATATAACAATTGTACTAAGCTCGAATTCTTGAACCCTGAATCGAAATTCTGGGTTCGTATTCCCCAGCAGAGTCGCCAGAGCTGTCACACCTCCTTTTTACACACCTACCCCGAAGGATAATGTATAAGGGAGTTTTTCCATTTAAAGTGACATTATTCGAAATGAGATTATTTATTTATTTTTAGAGTCGCCACTTAGGATAGGATTGGCTTTTGGTGTCCCAAGTCACCGGTTTAACTTGAATCCCAAATCGAGGAAAATTTGACTTCCCAATTGGAGTCTGCGAACCAGAAATTTTGAATAAGGAATTCTGTTGACCCGAGGGAAGGTGTTAGGCACCTCCGGATCCCGTGGTTCTAGCACGGTCGCTTAAATTATTTTAAATGGCTAAAATCTGATTTTTTTTCTTGCATGTTCCAACCTATAATGCAATTTTAAGATTGTTTACTGCTTTTGGTTAATTTTTTAAGAAAGTGAACGTCGTTTAAAAACGTGTTTTTGGATCATGTCACATGAAATGCACCCGGATCCTCGACACATTCTTATTCAATGTTTTGGATTTGGATTTGGGTTGCATGAAATGCACACCCGTATTTAAGAAGGTAAAATTATTAAAAGCGCGCCTAAAGCGACTAACGGGTTATTAACTTTGCCGGAGGCCGTGAAATTCGCTAAACGACACGTCCCGAATTCTAAGTATTTTCTGATAAGCAATTAATGAGGGCCCTGCAATTTATGTATTTTGTTTGGCGAGGCTCATCTCACTTTATTATTTAAAGGCCAAACTAAAGTGACCTATGACTTTCTATTTATTTTGTCTCGAAATGGGCCTAATTAATTAACATTATTAATGAACTATTATTAAAAGCATTCAAGCAAATTCGGGCCTCAAGATCAAGTCCAAACTCAAACAAAAGGATCTCCATCATTGAAAACCCCCTTAATTTGAGCTTGCTACTTAACTTGAAGGGCCCAAGCTTGCATTACAAAATTAAATTACGACTTCAAAATGAACTCAGGCCTTCAGTATTTTTGGGCTTCAAAATGAGCCCAGGAAAAACGTTTTCAGCTCGTGCTAAGCTGTCCTAAACGCTGGGCCTCAGCATAAAGCTGTTCAATATTTGGGCCCTTTAGGAACAGGCCTGGTCCAGTTTTGGACTGGATGTGAATCAATTTGGTTATACTATTAAACAAGGCTATGGGCTCCGCTGAAGCCAGGCCCATTAGTCTATTCATAAGAGGATAATTAGTCACTTGGGCCTTTCTTTCGCCTGTTCCCCTTTTTATTTATTTAGCCCAAATATCCCAAACAGTAGCAGATAAGGCGATTCCAGGAAGCATGGAGATTAATTAATAGACCTAAAATATAGTTCAAGTTCTGTTATATAAATTAACTCAGTAAAACAAATGTAGTTTAACAGGCATTGTGATTTCAGATCTGCCACAGCTAAAGTATGTATGAATTATTTGTCAAAAATACCGGAATTCTGTAAAATACTAATCACTTCTCTTTGATTTCAAATAACCTACACGTTTGTTTATTCATTTTTGATGAACTAAAATGCTGGTTCCTGGAGTTTAGCAACAAACAAGACTTCAATTGTACAATTTCATATAAACTACTCATGGATTGGAACCTGAACAGCTACTGACATTCTACCCAAATTAGCACGAATCTACGTGTTGAAAATCTCTAATAAATAGTCCAATTTATACAGTTTTCGAATGTCTCAGTATACTACTGAAGCTAACAGTTTCCAAACAAGTTTATGAACAAATCATTACACCATTAGTCTACATAACAAACAGGAAAATAAAATCACTGTTAATACTAATATGAAGCTAATAAGATAGAGAAATCGCTTCGTTTCATCTCCAACTTGATTTCACATTGTAGGATTCAAATATATGTACCTGGAAAAATAGAAACAAGGAAGAGCTGAGAATTAATAGATCCAACTAAAAGGATGCAGCAACAACCCAGCAATGATGTAAACCCAAGAATGAGCAAAGAATGTTTGACTTTTAAGCAATTTTTGTTCAGCAACAAGTTAAAACCAATCCAGCAACCAAACTCCTAATCAAAACTGGTCTAAACACTTGAATACCTATTGAACTTCAGCTCATTTTATAACCTTGAATATGCAAGGATTGTTTTTGGAAATGAAAATCTCAGAAAAGACTTCGATGAAAACCAGTAGTTTTGCAGAGCTTTTAGCTATGTTATTTCAGGATTTTCAGTAGTTTGAATTTGAATTTTGAATATTCAAATTCTGGATCTCTCTAGGCTCTAATTTTGAATTTTTTTTCCAGATTTGTAGCTCTCTATAAACCTCTCAAAAAATTTTGAATTTTTCAGATCTCCAAAAACTTCTCCCCTTAAGGCACTAAAGGCTGCCTTATATAGGCAAAACTAAGGGGCAGCCCTCAGATTTTTCAATTTCATTCTAGTCCCTTTTTAATTTTCATTTTTCCCTAAATGTCCCTAGAGTTGTGACTTGTGTCTCAAGTCACAACACTATGCCTTTGAATATCAATTACAACCCCTTCTAGGTGCTTCTAGTAGCTTCTAAATTCAGTTACTATCAGATTCCTCAAGTGAATTACCCTTATTACCCCTACCTTAATCTTGAAATTACTATCCTACCCCAGCCCAAACAATCAAGGTCAAACCAATCAGTTAAACCAACTCAATCACCAATCCTAACTCAAATAACTACTAATTTTCGGATTAACAGTTACTAACACTTATTATCCATCAACGAACTAAATAATTGGCAATAACAGAATTAGTGAAAAGGAAATCTACTTATTGGCAAACACAAAATAAATCCAGGCAGGCAGAAGTGTTCAATCAAGCTAAACCTAATCAAAAGTATAGACTTCGAACACTAATTATAGATGACTTAATTGAAACCAAACAACCACTCGACAGAAATCAGTACACAAATGAAATCAAACAGAAATCAACTAATTAAACAGAACTCTTAAAAATTTTAAAAATCTTTTAGCCATGAAAGCAGAAAGCAGCATCACAAAAAAACGAACAAGCAGACTAATCATGACCAAAAATTATGGATAAAAACGAGAAATAACACATGAATACAATTACACACGGCTAAACAGAATTAAACCACGTTAATCATCAAAAATAAACATAGAAACTCCCTGACTTATCTGTTAAAATCCAGCTAATTCTCAAATCCAAATTCGACCACCTTCGGTGAGATTTGAATGCTAACAACGATGAATTCACCACGAAGGAGGCGAGGGGGTCACGTGGTGTCAATTTGGTGGTGTTTGGAGGACTTAGGGTTTTGGCCGGAAGTTTCGAACTAATATTCGAGCAGTCATGGATAGATTCGAGGGACACTGGTTGAGGGTTTAGGAAGAGGGAGGTGAGAAGAATATATGGTGTAAATTTGAGGTGGTTTGGACGACTTTGTGTTTTGGCCGGAATTTTCGATTTGAAATTCGAGATGATGGACCCAGTTTTGAGGGAAGGGAGTTGTGAAGTTGAAATGGGGAGAAGAAGACGATTCTAGGGTGTATTTTTGGGTGGAGATGGAGACCAGCCGCCGCCGTGAGGCGATTTCCGGCGGCGGTTCATGGCGGAGGACGGTAAGGTGAGTCTCTGAGTGAGTGAGGTGAGAGAGACGGACTAGGGGGTAGGTGATCCGACGTTTATATACTCCAAACCTAGGCAGTTCCGGACCGTTGGATTGATGTGATCCAACGGTCACGATTTACATGCCAAGAAACGACGCCGTTTTGTGTTTTAAAAGGCTGGACCGGATCAGGGACTTTTGGGCTGGGTATGGGCTGCCTAAACGGGTCTCATGGGTTTAAAGCTTGGGCTGGCACTTGAGCCAAATAAATGGCCCAAAATTTGTAACAGGCCAGATTTTCTCTTTTTCCTTATTTTCCTTTCTTATTTAATTCCCTTTTTGTATATAATTTTCTTTTCTTTTTAAAAAAAATAAAAAAAAACTGAATTAAAATCCTAAGGATCTAGTTAAACTAATTAACCCTAAATGATGATTACTACAATTAATTGAGACAATTAAAAGAAACTAACAAAATTCAAAGCTAAAAGCCAAATTTTTATGATTTTCGTATTTTTGTAAAACTCTAGCTCTTAAAATGTAAAATTAAATCTTTAATGCAAAAATGAAATATTTGTATTTTTTTTTATGAACGCACACACAAATGCAAATACACAAAAATTACACAATTAAATCCTAAAAATTAAATAATAAAAGGAAAATCCTAATTTTAAGAATTTTGTAGGAGCCATTTAAGTGAGGCAAAAATCACGTGCTCACATTCGCTGAGGAATTGCTTTGGTCTTTGTAGCCGAGAGACTACCTCCCCCGCTTGTTGCCAATATCCGTGAGTGGGTGAGCGCCATTTTCCCCCACACGGTGGGGATTCGCGAGTGGATGTCTTTCCATGAGAAGTTGGGCCCAAGTCGCTTATTGGTGAGTTGGTTCATTGTGGTTCTGCTTTGTTCTTTACTTCACAGTTTTTTTTGTCGTTATGTTATCAAATTCCTATTTACTGACAAGTCGGAAAGGAGCGAGAAGGATGAGGGCTCCTCCACTCGCGTTCCGTCAACTGGTGCTCCTTACCCAGCCCACACCAAGAGCTACTGAGGTCGAAGGCATAGAAAATTTGGCCGCCCGTCGGAACGCGCCCGCGGCAAAAGCCGTACGCTTGGAATTTACTCCTCAACTGGAGACTCCGATTCCCGCTGTCCGTTCAAGAAGGGAACCTTCTCGCGTCGGTAGTGGAGAGGCCCCATCGAAGAGGCGAGGGGTAGTGTTAGAAGAGGCTTCTTTAGCCGAAACGCCCTCGAGGGGCGACCTTCATCAACGGACACTGAGACGAGCGGTGGTGCTAACCTGGATGCGGAGGTGATGGCTGTTGCGAGCATTCAGGAGACTATTGTGATGGAGGGACAGAGCTCCGAGGCTGTTGTTGTTGTTCGGAGCAGGCCATCGTCATCTCGGCGGAACCGCACCCCTTCTTTGGCCAATGAGAGGGGGAAAGGCATCATGGTTGAATATTATGAATCCGAATCAGACATTGACCCTGAGGACATGAGGATGTTCGAGGAGGGTTTTACCCGAACTCCGGTAAGAGCGGAAGGCCTTTCTCGAATACTCGAAATTCCGTAGGACCTCAACCTGTTGCAAGACACGGTCGATTTGGTGCCACAGTTCGATCTTCTATTCTTCGCCGCCGAGAGCGAATCTCTTCACGAGGTCAATGATTCTGAGTTGTCGCGCGGTGTGGCAGCGATGTCCTTAAGGGTGAGTTCCCTTTTGCTTTCTTCGCTTTATGGCCTTTGTTTTTATACTGACTCTTTCTTCCCTCTTCTTTTTAGACTTACATGCTGGAGGTCGAGAGTGCTCGTAGGGCGGAGACGCGGGCCGAGATTTTTCTGAAAATGACCGAGAAATGTCGATGGTATTGCAACAGATGCCGTGAGATGCACGAGCAGCTCCGAGTGGGCGCTAGTACCCAATCTATCAGGGAGGAGTTGGAGAAAAGAGATGAGGAGCTGATGCGGTTTATCCGTAGATGCAGTGAGCTTGAGGAGATGCTTCATGCCAAGGACGAAGAGCTTGAGGTGGGCAAAGGGGTTGTCGCGGAGTGCAAGCACCTTCAGGCGAAGGTGCTGTCTTTGCGAGCTGAGCTTGAGCAAAAAGCTGCCAAAGTCGACGTTCTCAATGCAGAATGGGCGGAGAAGGTGGACGAGCTGGAAAAGAAAATGGTCGAGATGGAGAGAGCTGAGGGTTCTCGAGTGTCGGCTTTAGCAAGGGCGGCGATACTAGAAGACACTATCCGCATCCTCAAGTCCGAGCAGGAATCTGAGAGGGCGACGGCCATGCTGAGGGAGGCACGGCTCGAGGAACTAATTGGTGAGCTCGACCGGGATGCTTCGAGCTTGAGAGATCGAGTCGCGACTCTTAAAGCTGAGAAGGTGCAGTTATTGGCTCAAGCTCCGTCTCAGGAGTCTGCATTGGCCGTTGTTCCCCGTCGCCTTTGCTATGAGTCCATGTTGAGGCCCAACATGATATATACAAGGGATTGTGGGAGGCGGGGAGCGTAATTGAGGACGCCTTTGAAGATGCTCGGGCGAAGACACGCGAGGCTCGTACTGCCTGCGATTACGACCCTACGACACCGGAGGCTGGTGAGGATGTTGGTACTGAGGATGGACCTCCTGCTGATGATAATGATGCTGGGGAGAACGGCGATGGGGATGACGTCGAGTGAAACTTTGTTGCAGCTTCTGTACTTAGTTTTTTTTTATTCTTTTGTTGTTTGTTTTTATCTTTTTCTTGAGGGCCTGTTTTGGCCTTTTGTAAGGTGCGACTATTGCGCACGTACATTTAAATAAGACAGTTGTTTCGCCTTTGTTTGTGTATCTTTTGACTTTTTTTTCCTTCCCTCCCATTTCTTTGTTTTTTCTTTCTTGGGAGAAGATCTTCGGATTTCTTCTGTGACGAGTCCCTAAACTTTTAATTGGGATTTCGAACGAGGGCGGATCTTGTTTGCTTGACCTGAGAAAAGTTAGATTTCGTAGCGTGAGTTCGGATGATGTCACTTCAGATTTGCGAGTTCGGACGAGGTTGACTTCTGATTTGCCAACTTGGGCAGAATCAACCTTGATTTATAAACTCGAACGAGGTCGAATTTAAACTTCCAAATTTGGACGAAGTCAATCTTGACTTATAAATTCGAACGAGGTCGAATTTAGACTTGCCAACTTGGGCGAAGTTGATTTTGATTCATATACTCGAATGAGGTCGAATTTAGACTTGCCAACTTTGGCGAAGTTACTCTTTCATGGCGAGTTTGGCGATGGTAGGGGACGAGCTCGCGTGAGATCGAACTATGACCCGTTATGAGTTCGACGAGATCAAGCTTTGATTTGTATTTGGCGGTAGCCAATGGCCGTAAGGGTGTTAGTTTGAGCTAGGTCGAAATTGTAACTCGTTGTAAATTTGAATGAGTCAAACTTTCCTTTCGTTTGGCGAAGGCCGGTGGCCGTAAGGGTGTTAATTCAAGCGAGGTCAAAATTGTAACCCGTTGTAAATTCGAACTAGGTCGAACTTTACTTCTATTTGGCGATGGCCGATGGCCGTAAGGGTGTTAATTTGAGCGAGGTCGAAATTGTAACCCATTGTAAATTCGAGCGAGGTCGAACCTTCCTTCTATTTGGTGATGGCCGATGGCCGTAAGGGTGATAAATTGAGTGAGGTCGATATTGTAACCCATTGTAAATTCGAGCGAGGTCGAACTTTCCTTCTATTTGGCGATGGCCGATGGCCGTAAGGGTGTTAACTCGAGCGAGGTCGAAATTGTAACCCGTTGTAAATTCGAACGAGGTCGAACTTTGATTTTGTTTGGCGATGGCTGATGACCGTAAGGGAGTAAATTCGAGCGAGGTCGAAATTGTAACTGTCACGACCCTAAATCCCAACCCGGTCGTGATGGCGCCTCTCGTGAAGACAAGGCCAGCCAACTAAACCCAATTTACCTTTTTAAGCAGTTAAACAACATAAAACAGTCTTAGACATGATTTAATAGTATTAAGTAGCAGATAACGTCAACAAAGTGCCGAAATATAACCCAACACAGCCCTAACCGGGGTGTCACTAGTCATGAGCATCTAAAAGTCATAATAGAATTCTGATAAATCCATAACTAGTACAATGTCTGAAAGGAAATAGAGACGATAAAGTAGTAGAGACACGGGGCTACGGACGTCAACAACTACCTCGAAATCTCCGAAAGCCCGCCTGAATCTGGAGGAATCAACACTCGGGAGCGGGACCAGATACGCCTGAATCTGCACACAGGGTGCAGGGAGTAAAATGAGTACTCCAACTCAGTGAGTAACAAATATAAATAATGACTGAAAGTAAGAAAACACGTAAGGCACAAGGCATTCTATAATGAAGCAGTAAAGCCAGTTAAAAACAGTAAACCAGTGAAAAGCCAATTAAAATCCTTTCCCAACAATAAACAGGTAACTGACAGATAATTAAGGTACAGTAAATAAATAGAAGCTCGCCCCTCGGGCACAGTATCCACCAATCCGCCCCTCAGGCAACATCTCAGAACAATACCAGCCCCTCGGGCTCAATCTCACAACACAATGGGTACCCGCGCTCACTAGGGATGTGCAGACTCCTGGATGGTCCCCTACGGCCCAAGCGCAATAACAAGCCATCTCGTGGCATCAAATCTAGGCCCTCGGCCTCATATTAATCAAGCCACCTCGTGGCGTACATATCTCAGGCCCTCGGCCTCAAATCAGTATCAGTGTGTCCTCACAACATAGGCCCTCGGCCTTACTCAGTCAAAAATCCTCAGAAGCCCCTCGGGCAATAGTAAAACAATGTTTCTCAGCCCAAAACATCATTTAATATATCATTTAAGTCTCAAAACTGAGTAAAAATGGCAGAGTAGTAAAACAGTGGAAAATAACATGACTGAGTTCAAGTAGTAAATCAAAACAGTGAGGAAATATCAATAAAAAGCCCCGAAGGGTTCAAATAGTTGGCACGAAGCCCAAATATGGCATTCATCCCAAATCATAATGATAGCAAATAAGTTTCAGTCAAATACGCGGTAAAATCATCAATCGGGACGGACCAAGTCACAATCCCCAATAGTGTACGACTCCACGCTCGTCAACAAGCGTGTGTCTCACCTCAACATAGCACTACGATGTGCAATCCGGGGTTTCAAACCCTCAGGACATCATTTACAATCATTACTCACCTCGAACCGGCTAAATCTCTAGCTTGCGATGCCTTTCCCCCTCGAATTAGCCTCCACGCGCGTTGAATCTATCCAAAATCAGAACGAGGACGTCAAGATATGCCAAGGGAACAAAACCCAAGCGAAAACAATCAATAAAGGGCACAAATCCCGAAATTACCAAAATCCGACCCCCGGGCCCACATCTCGAAATTCAGAAATTTTTACACCAACAGGTTCCTTATCTCCCCACGAGTTCATACATATTAAGAATACTAAAATCGGAGTCCAAATGACCCTTCAAATCCCCATTTAAAGGCCTCTTAAACTCAAGCCCTAATCCTCCATTTTTGTCCCTTTAATTCCTTTAATTACAGTCCTAAATTCATGAAATACTACCATAGAATTGTGTTTTAGGTCCAAAATCCTTACCTTAACGAAGTTCCCTTGAAATCCCTTTTCTAATTCGTCCAAAAGCTCTCAAGCCGAAGTTAAAAATGGTGGAATAGCTCAAACTCGCGTAATGAAATAACTTAAATGTTCTGCCCAGTGCTTTTCGCATCTGCGGCACAATACCCGCTTCTGCGGTACCGCATCTGCGGTCTTTCCTCCGCATCTGCGGAAATCACTTCACGGCCAATTTCCGCATCTGCGGTCCATTCGCCGCATCTGCGGCTCCGCAGGTGCGGTCCTTCTACCGCATCTGCGGTTTCTGACTCCTCCCTTCAAATCCGCATTTGCGGCCATCCCATCGCATATGCGACGCCGCACCTGCGGTCCCCAAACCGCAGGTGCGAAAATATCAGAAGCAGCAACTTCAGCAGCTGCAACACAATCCAATTTTCTCCGTTAACCCTCCGAAATCACCCCGAGCCCCCCGGGACCTCAACCAAAAGCAATAACATATCCCAATACCTTATTTTAACTTGCTCCAATCATCAAAACACTTCAAACAACACTAAATCAACCAAAACACCTCGAATTCAAGCCTAAGTTTCTAAAACCTTCCGAATTCCGCTTTTGATCAAAATCCCAACCAAATCACGCCCGAATGACCTGAAATTTTGCGCACACATCCCAAATCACATAACAAAGCAACTGCAACTCTCGGAATTCCACTCCGACCCCTATATCAAAATCTCGCCTATCAACCGGAAATCGCCAAAATATCAACTTCGCCAATTCAAGCCTAAATCTACTCCAAACCTCCAAAACCCATTCCGATCACACTCCTAAGCCATAAATCACCTCCCAAAGCTAACCGAACCATCGAAACTCACATCCGAGCCCTCTAACATATAAGTCAACATCTGGTTGACTTTTCCAACTTAAACTTCCTTAAAAGAGACTAAGTGTCTCAAACTTCACCAAAACCAATCCGAATCCAATTCGACCAACCCGATACCACAAAACACGGATAACAAAACATAAAAAGTAGAAATGGGGGAAATGGAGCGGTAACTCATGAGACGACCGGCCGGGTCGTCACATCCTCCCCAACTTAAACAAACGTTCGTCCTCGAACGAATCAAGAAACATACCTGAAGCCTCAAACAGGTGAGGATATCTGCTCCGCGTCTCCTGCTCGGTCTCCCAGGTGCCGACCTCTCCACTGCACTTTCACCGAAGATATATCTTTTGATCTCAACTTCTGAACCTGACGCTCCAGAATAGCTGCTGGCTCTACATCATAAGTCAAATCACCCTCCAACTGAACCGTGCTGAAATCCAGAACATGGGATGGATCTCCAATATACTTCCGGAGCATAGAAACATGGAACACTGGGTGCACACTCGACAAGCTGGGTGGCAAGGCAAGCTCATAAGCTCCTCCCCAATCCTCCGAAGTACCTCAAAAGGCCCAATGAACCGCGAACTCAACTTCCCTTTCTTTCAAAATCTCATAACACCTTTTGTGGGTGAGACCTTCAACAGAACCTTCTCACCGACCATGAAGGACACATCTCGAACCTTCCTGTCAGCATAACTCTTTTGCCTCGACTGCGTTGTACGAAGTCTCTCCTGAATCACCTTCACTTTATCTAAAGCTTCCTGAACCAAATCTGTCCCCAATAGCCTTGCCTCATCGGGCTCGAACCAACCAACTGGATATCTACACCACCTCCCGTACAAAGCCTCATATGGAGCCATCTGAATACTTGACTGATAGCTGTTGTTATAAGCAAACTCTGTAAGTGGTAGAAACTGATCCCATAACCCTCCGAAATCAATAACACAAGCGCGTAGCATATCCTCCAATATCTGAATAATGCGCTCGGACTGCCCGTCCGTCTGAGGATGAAAAGTTGTGCTCAACTGTACCTGAGTACCCAACTCTCGCTGAACAGACTTCCAGAATTGGGAAGTAAACTGAGTGCCCCGATCTGTAATGATGGAAACTGGGACACCATGCAACCGAACAATCTCCCGGATATATCTCTGCTAATCGCTTGGAAGAATAAGTAGTACAGATAAGAATGAAGTGCGCGGACTTGGTCAGCCGATCCACAATCACCCAAATATCCTCGAACTTCTTCAACGTCCGTGGGAGACCAACTACAAAGTCCATAGTGATCTGCTCCCACTTCAACTAGGGAATATCCATCCGCTGAATCAAGCCACCCGGTCTTTGATGCTCATATTTCACCTGCTAACAATTGAGACACCGAGCTACAAATCCCACAATATCTTTCTTCATTCTCCTCCACCAGTAATGCTGTCTCAGATCCTGATACTTCTTCGCGGCTCCTGGATGAATAGAATACCGTGAGCTATGGGCCTCCTCCAGAATCAACTACCGAAGCCCATCTACATTGGGCACACAAATCCGGCCCTGCATCCTCAACACCCCATCATCTCCAATAGATACATCTCTGGCATCATCATGCTGAACTCTATCCCTAAGAACAAGCAAGTGTGGATCATCATACTGGCGCTCTCTGATGCGCTCATATAGGGAAGACCGAGAAATCACACAAGCCAATACCCGACTGGGCTCCGAAATATCCAACCTCACGAACCGATTGGCCAAAGCCCGAACATCAACCGCAAGTGGTCTCTCCCCAACTGGAATATAAGCCAAACTCCCCATACTCACTACCTTTCGGCTCAAAGCATCGGCCACCACATTGGCCTTTCTTGGATGGTACAATATAGTGATGTCATAATCCTTAAGTAACTCCAACCATCTCCGCTGCCTCAAATTAAGATCCTTTTGCTTGAACAAATGCTGAAGACTGTGATGATCAGTGAATACCTCACAAGATACGCCATACAAGTAGTGCCTCTAAATCGTCAACGCGTGAACTATGGCAGCCAACTCCAAATCATGAACGGGGTAGTTCTTCTCATGGGGCTTCAACTAACGAGAAGCATAAGCAATAACTCTACCCTCCTGCATCAACACACAACCAATCCCTACTCTCGAAGCATCACAATACACGGTATATGAACCTGAAGCTAATGGCAAAACCAACACTGGAGCTGTGGTCAAAGCTGTCTTGAGCTTCTGAAAGCTCTCCACACACTCGTCCGACCATACGAATAAAACAACCCTCAAATGCTCCACGTGCTCCTCCTGACTATGCAAATATACCAGAATATCATCAATGAAAACTATGACAAATGAGTCAAGATAAGGCCGGAACACACTTTTCACCAAATGCATGAATGCTGCTGGGGCATTGGTCAGCCCAAAAGACATAACCAGGAACTCATAATGACCATATCTGGTCCTGAAGGCTGTCTTAAGAATATCCGAATCCCTGATCTTCAACTGGTGATAACCCGAACGGAGGTCAATCTTGGAAAATACCCTCGCTCCCTGAAGCTGGTCGAATAAATCATCAATGCGAGGTAAAGGATACTTGTTCTTAATTGTTACCTTGTTCAATTGCCTATAATCAATGCACATTCTCATAGTGCCATCCTTTTTCTTCACAAACAGAACCGGCGCACCCCAAGGTGACACACTAGGCCGTATGAACCCCTTATCAAGGAGTTCCTGAAGCTGCTCCTTTAACTCCTTCAACTCCGCTGGTGCCATACGATACAGCGGAATAGAGATGGGCTGAGTGCCTGGCACCAGGTCAATACCAAAATTAATATCCCTGTCCGGTGGCATGCCCGGCAGGTCTGCAGGAAATACATCAGGGAAATCCCTCACAACTGGGACAGAATCAATACTGGGAGTCTCAGCTCCAACATCCCTCACAAAGGCAAGATACGAAAGATAACCCTTCCCAACCATACGCTGGACTTTCAAGAAAGAGATCACTCTGCTAGGAACATAATCAATCACACCTCGCCACTCAATCTGTGGCACACCCGATATAGCCAATGTGACTGTCTTGGCATGACAATCCAGAATAGCGCGACACAGAGATAGCCAATCCATACCCAGAATGACATCGAAATCCACCATACTCAATAATAAAAGATCAACTCGGGTCTCCAGACCCCCAATAGTCACCACACACGACCGGTACACACGGTCTACAACAACAGTATCACCCACCGGGGTAGATACATGAACAGGTAAAGCAAGAAACTCACGAGGAGTACCCAAATAGTGAGCAAAGTATGATGACACATAAGAATAGGTAGAACCGGGATCAAATAGTACAGAGGCATCTCTGTGGCAGACTGAAATAATACCTGTAATGACAGCATCAGAAGCAATGGCATCGGGTCTGCCTGGAAGAGCATAGAAACGGGCCTGACCGCCCCCTGATCGACCTCCCCCTCTGGGGCGACCCCTGGCTGACTGATCCCCACCCCTAGCTGGCTGGGCGGGTGGTGGTGGAGCAACTGGCGCTGAAGCTGATGACTGACCCCTCTGCTGGGATGAACTAGCAACACGGCGGGGACACTGCCTCCACATGTGGCCCATCTCGCCACACTCGTAACAACTCCTAGGTGCTGGAGAAGGGGACTGATGGGAACCCCTCGCACCGGAGTGACCAGCAGATGCACTCGGCGTAGAAGAGCCCTGAACAGATGGAGCACGGGATGAGCTCTGAGCTGGGAGGGCACTAAGTGAAGAATGGCCCTGGTGTGAACTGTGGGAACCATGACCCGATGACGCCCCTCGATAACCTGAGCGATCAGACTGACCATGATGGAACTGTCGGCCTCTGCCGTGCTGAAACTGGCCCCTCGAAGGAGCACCACTGTAGCTACCAGATCCTCGAGGCCTCTTGGCCTCCCTCTCCTCTCGCTCCTGGCGACGGACAGACTCAATCTCCCTGGCAATATCCACAACCTCCTCGAATGTAGCACCAGTCACCCTCTCCCTGGTCATGAGAATACGGAGCTGATAAGTAAGACCATCAACAAACCTCCTGATCCTCTCTCTATCTGTCGGGACCAACCAGATGGCAAGACAAGCTAACTCAGAGAAACTCAACTCATACTATGACACGGTCATCTCCCCCTGACGCAACCACTCAAACTGCCTGCGCAGCTCCTCTCTAGGAGACTACGGCACATACTTCTCCAGGAAGAGAATGGAGAACTGCTGCCAGGAAAGGGGCGCTGCACCAACAGGCCTACGCCTCTTAAAATCCTCCCACCAAGTAAAAGCAGGTCCTAAAAACTTATAGGTAGTGAAAGCGACCCCGCTGGTCTCGAGAATACCGGCTGCGCGAAGCATCCTTTGACACTTGTCCAAAAAGCCCTAGGTATCCTCGCCCTCTGCTCCGCTGAAGGTCGGAGGCTGAAGTCTCCCAAATCTCTCCAACCTACGCTGCTCATCCTCTAGCACGACAGGAACTACATAGTCCTGAGCAGCTGCGACCGGTTGGGCTGGATGTGCCCCCGGCGTCTGAAGCCCCTGCACGACGTGCTCAGGTGTGCGGGCGGCGGGAGTCTAACTGCCTCTCCTAGCCTGTGAAGTAGCTGCAGCTGTAGTGGCTGATACCGCTTGAGCTAGGCCAGTGCAAACTGATAAGATCTGAGCCAAGGCCTCCTAATGACCCGGAATCACAATAGGCACAGCTGGTGCCTGAGCTGGTGCTGCTGGAGGGTCCACAGCTGGGACCTGGTCCTAAATTGGGGCAGCTGGTGGATCTGCAGGTGCTGCCCTCGCTGCTCTGCCTCTACCCCGACCACGACCGCATACTCGGCCTCTAGTGGCCGCAGCTGGTGGCACTGGTGGTCGCCCATCCTATCCGATAGCGCGTGTCCTCACTATCTGTGAGAGAATAGAACAACAGTAGTTTAGTACTTGGATCAACAAATTCGCACGACAAGAAGTTCAAGAATGTGAAGTTTTCCTAAGGGTTCGGTAGCCTCACGAGGATAAATACAAATATCTCCGTACCGATCCGCGAGACTCTACTAAACCTGCTCATGACTCGTGAGACCTATATAACCTAGGCTCTAATACCAACTTGTCATGACCCTAAATCCCAACCCGGTCGTGATGGCGCCTCTCGTGAAGACAAGGCCAGCCAACTAAACCCAGTTTACCTTTTTAAGCAGTTAAACAACATAAAACAGTCTTAGACATGATTTAATAGTATTAAGTAGCGGATAACGTCAACAAAGTGCCGAAATATAACCCAACACAGCCCTAACCGGGGTGTCACTAGTCATGAGCATCTAAAAGTCATAATAGAATTCTGATAAATCCATAACTAGTACAATGTCTGAAAGGAAATAGAGACGATAAAGGAGAAGAGACACGGGGCTGCGGACGTCAATAGCTACCTCGTAATCTCAGAAAGCCCGCCTGATTCTGGAGGAATCAGCACTCGGGAGGGGGACCAGATACGCCTGAATCTGCACACAGGGTGCAGGGAGTAGAATGAGTACTCCAACTCAGTGAGTAACAAATGTAAATAATGACTAAAAGTAAGAAAACACGTAAGGCACAAGGCTTTCTATAATGAAGCAGTAAAGCCAGTTAAAAACAGTAAACCAGTGAAAAGCCTAGTAAAATCCTTTCCCAACAATAAACAGGTAACTGACAGATAATTAAGGTACAGTAAATAAATAGAAGCTCGCCCCTCGGGCACAGTATCCACCAATCCGCCCCTCAGGAAACATCTCAGAACAATACCAGCCCCTCGGGCTCAATCTCACAACACAATGGGTACCCGCGCTCACTGGGGATGTGCAGACTCCTGGATGGTCCCCTACGGCCCAAGCGCAATAACAAGCCATCTCGTGGCATCAAATCTAGGCCCTCGGCCTCATATTAATCAAGCCACCTCGTGGCGTACATATCTCAGGCCCTCGGCCTCAAATCAGTATCAGTGTGTCCTCACAACATAGGCCCTCGGCCTTACTCAGTCAAAAATCCTCAGAAGCCCCTCGGGCAATAGTAAAACAATGTTTCTCAGCCCAAAACATCATTTAATATATCATTTAAGTCTCAAAACTGAGTAAAAATGGCAGAGTAGTAAAACAGTGGAAAATAACATGACTGAGTTCAAGTAGTAAATCAAAACAGTGAGGAAATATCAATAAAAAGCCCCGAAGGGTTCAAATAGTTGGCACGAAGCCCAAATATGGCATTCATCCCAAATCATAATGATAGCAAATAAGTTTCAGTCAAATACGCGGTAAAATCATCAACCGGGACGGACCAAGTCAAAATCCCCAATAGTGTATGACTCCACGCTCGTCAACAAGCGTGTGTCTCACCTCAACATAGCACTACGATGTGCAATCCGGGGTTTCAAACCCTCAGGACATCATTTACAATCATTACTCACCTCGAACCGGCTAAATCTCTAGCTTGTGATGCCTTTCCCCCTCGAATTAGCCTCCACGCGCGTCGAATCTATCCAAAATCAGAACGAGGACGTCAAGATATGCCAAGGGAACAAAGCCCAAGCGAAAACAATCAATAAAGGGCACAAATCCCGAAATTACAAAAACCCGACCCCCGGGCCCACATCTTGAAATTCAGAAATTTTCACACCAACGGGTTCCTTATCTCCCCACGAGTTCATACATATTAAGAATACTAAAATCGGAGTCCAAATGACCCTTCAAATCCCCATTTAAAGGCCTCTTAAACTCAAGCCCTAATCCTCCATTTTTGTCCCTTTAATTCCTTTAATTACAGCCCTAAATTCATGAAATACTACCATAGAATTGTGTTTTAGGTCCAAAATCCTTACCTTAACGAAGTTCCCTTGAAACCCCTCTTCTAATTCGCCCAAAAGTTCTCAAGCCGAAGTTAAAAATGGTGGAACAGCTCAAACTCGCGTAATGAAATAACTTATATATTCTGCCCAGTCCTTTTCGCATCTGCGGTACAATACCCGCTTCGAGGTGAGTCCCGGTCTGTTTAACTTAGCTCGTATCGGAGAATACTGTGCGTTTCATGGTCGCATCACCTAGTCCCCGGTTCCGGAGATTGTTTCTTAATAATGTCGACTTGTTCTGAACCGTTTTTCATTTTTAGTATGGTACGGCTTAGAGGGCTTTTCTCGGTTATTGCTGGCGAGATGGTATGGTAAGGAACATTTTCCTGGTGTGATTTGTGGTGCTCGCTCCTTGCTCGCGTACCAGTGAGAATGCTCGTGTTCCTGTTATGAACCAAAAAAAGAGCGTGACAAGTTAAACCCAAACGAAATTGCATGTTACCTTGGCCTGGCAAGTTGGCGAAAAGGGGAAAGGCGTTGTAGGGTCACTCGCTTCGTCCCGTGCTCGAATGGCGGTTTCAGATTTGGCATCCAAGTTTGGCTTCATCGTTAGTCGCGTCTAGGCTTCTCGTGGGTTGGACTTATGACGAGTGTCTAGTGTATATAAAAATTCTAACTCGTACTCTGTAAAATAATAGTATAAAAAGATGTCGAACCCACAGAGATTGGTTTATCTATTCTACAGATGTTTCTTGTTTTAATTACTATTTGAGAATATCAGATATAGTTGAGTTGTAAGTTAACTAACTAAAAATGCATAAATAGAGAAATAGAAAATATTTTATTTTTCACAAATATAATTAAAAGGTGTTGGGATCTTGACTTCACTTAATATTTCTATTATATAGTAGAATTATTATTCTTCAATTTTTATTTCTCAAAAATGCATAATGCCTCTCACAATTACAAATATATTACTTAAGTTGAATAATCAATTGCACTCCTCTCGGTTATATAAATTAATCTTCAAACTAGTAATATTAAAGAACCAGAAATATATGATTGAACTAAAATACGCTCTTGTTAGTAAGTCCCTTTCGGTTACCCTACTTGTTATAACTGATTATTACACTATTCGCCTCTCTCGATTATAAATAAGTGTAAAATTAATTATAACATAAAAGAGATAGATGATACTGAATAAATATTAACATTTATCAATACTATATTTAACTATATTATTTCTTCCGCCTCTCTCGATTACAGAATTAATAAACAGTTAATATGCAGTACAAGATAGATAGATGTTAATAAATTAAATAACGTCTAAATGTAAAAGCAGATAAAAGTTAAATAAATTCAGCTCAAGCATGTGAATTTGAGGAATAATATCTACTATTATATAAAAATATTAAGATCCGTCTTTCTCCCAACACAAGAAAAGCTACTCCATACTGGAACTAGTACTAACAATGGAAATATTCTTGTCCATTAAATAAGAAAATAGAAAAAAATATTCAAGAACAATAATTCCCCCTATTTAATTAAAAGCAGGAACTAGAGTAATTTCCTACACTGGAATTTATTTAGAAACAACAACTAAACCACTATTGTGATTAAAAAGAAACGAGAACTCGATACGAGTGAAAGAAATAAAATAGAGAAGCTTACTAAGAATTTGGATTCAGACTTCTAGCTCTAAGCTTTCTCTCTACTGCGATGCCTGATAACTAGGGATTTTGCCATGTTTTATACTCCTTCTTGCTTATGCTTTGGTTATAAATTGTTACAAAATAGTCCCAAAAGGCTCATAAGTGTGCTTGATTGCAGGTTTGATTGACAAAGTGATGAAATGTCAAGGATCGGCTCAAAAGGGAGTGAAACCTGCTCAAGTATCAAAGACAAGGCAAACTGAAGATAAAAAGGCCTAGTGCGGCCGCATTCGACTTTGTGCGGTCCGCACTAGGTAGATTCAGAGAGTTGGCATTTACAGGCTTCAGGCAATGCGGCCGCTGTACAAAGTGTGCGGTCCGCGGCCACACGACCATTTTGTGCGGTCCGCAGAGTAGAGATTCAGAGAGTTGAAATTGCCAGATTCCAAGCCTTTACAGTCCGCGGTCTTCTTTGTGCGAACCGCGCTAGCTGCCTCCGCGGCCGCGGTCCATTCTGCGCGGTCCGCAGAGCCCAACTTCAGAGAGCCAAGTTTCAAAATCCAAGAGCCTTGTGCGGCCGCGGTCCATTTTGTGCGGCCCGCACTGACCCCGCAGGGGTATTTTTACCCAGTTTTTCCATCTTAGTATAAATAGAACATTTTACCATTTTTAGGTTAGTGAGTTATTTCCAGACTTTGGGCTGCGCTCGTGAGAACAACTTTTGTAGCCATTTTTGGCATCTTAGCTTCAATTTAACGATAGATTCTTGTACCTTAATTTAGTATTTAATTAATATGTCTTGTTCTTCATCTATTTCTTCATTTTCTCCTTCAAGCATGAGTAGCTAAACCCTTTATCTAGGGTTGTGGCTCAACCCTAGTGTGGGTAATTAATGGGTGTTGCCATCTAGGGTTAGATTGACTATGGGTGTTTGCTATTTAGGTTGATTTTATGTTTTAATCTATAAATTGGTTTGCAAACACTTATTTGTGCTTTGTGGATTTGACTCTTCTTGAGAAAGAGAGTCTAAGTCTCCAAAATTGACCCAACAAGGAATTGGGATGGACTCATGAGAAATAATAGTCCCAATTAACGGGTTAAATCTCGAGAGAGTAATCACCCTACTTGAACCCTAGTTGCTTGGTCTAATTTGCCTGCCCATTTGGTCTCGAGAGAGTCAAGTGGGCAAAATCACCCTCTCTACCGAGAGGTGTGAGAGTCGGTAAAATTGTGCAATGGTTATAGCATAAGCCCCAATTATGTCAATGAACCTTAGTAACATCTACCCGTCAATTAGCCACTTAGGTGATGTCACGACCCTAGTGCCCTTCTTCCCATTAAATACAACTTTAGCAATTATCTCGTAGCATAATCTAGTTTCAATTAGTAGTTTGATAATAGTAGTTTATAATTGAAAAAACCCAAAAATGTTGGAAGTGACATTTAGAACAATTATACGACTCTAGTCTAGATAGATACCCAGCTCCAATTTCTAGCTCTCTGAGGAATTCGATCCCGACCCTCAAATCGGGTAAAAGCTATTGGGACCCTCTCTTCCTACTTTATAGTAGTGTGGAGTTGGCAGCGATCAATGCCCTCTACTGATCGGGCAACATCTTCTTATATAAGAAAAATTCATGATGACTTCTCGATTTGGTGCTAGATTTTCATGGCAAATCTAGATTTTGCATTTGCAGATATGAGAATTCGAATTCTCGATTTGGTGCTAGATTTCCATGGCAAATCTAGATTTTGAATTTGCAGAGAAGAATTCTGTCTTTCTAAGTTTAGATTTCATCGATTTCATCATGGCAAATCGAGACTTGGTGCATTGTCACGGCAGTAATGAATCATAGCTCGATCTTACACTTCTTTGTTGTATTTTCCTTGAATATTTGTTTTTCTTTTTTCATATTGCACACAACATTCTTCTATAATTATTCCTGCAAAATAAAGTTAAAAATATGGAGAAAACATGATAATTTACAAATTTTATTGAGAGAAATTATGTGGTTAACATCTGGTAGAATGCACTAATCAACTTACCTTGTCCATTGGGATTTCGGGGCGAGTCCCGATACGATCCTGTCCAACATGCGCAAACAATAAGGGAGGCATGTCATACCTTGTTCATAAATCACATAATGCGTGTGGGTACGAAAGTAAGATAGGTTACGCCTGTTATTTCAAAGAATCACGCAGTAGGCCATCATCCCCCCTTGAGAGGTAGGAGTACAGGCCGATATATAAGGTGTGCGTCAAATGGGATTGCGGTCACGCTAAGTGCGTAGTGACCGTGACCCTACTTTGAACATGCATATGACGTGCCAAACCCATCGCTACAGATGAGGCGTGGGTTTTGCATAGGCATCGGACATAATTTCGATTTCATGTAGAGATCTGACCTAGATTGGTTCGATTATCCCAAAAGCTTATCTACTACTTTTTCAAGTTGGTGTTTACACCGAGGTGGTGAGGCTATGACGGCCTGGAAACGATATTTGGCACTTGGCTAGTTTCAGATCTAATGGAAACTAAGAATTTGGCTAAGAAATCCCCACAAACAGTGCCAAATTGTTTGACCAAAAAGTGTTAAACCTTTTGTTAAACTAATTAATGATGAAATAAAGGATAAATCTTAGCCAAGGATAATTAACTCTAGATCTATGAACAAGAGAACAAGATATAATCAAGCTTATAAACTTTATAGGATATCAAATATAAATAATAGGCTTACATTCTTGACATATAAACACCTGATGTAGCGATTAAGACAGAAAAGATGGAATGCCATAGATGAAGATGAGATATAACTTTATTGATTCAACAAACATGATTTCAGAGATTTGTCTTCCCTATCTAAACCCTTTCATGGTTTTCTTCTCTTGTTCTCCTTCTGGGAGAGAAAAAGCCCCCCTCCTCCTGTCTTCTCATCTCCTATATATATTGTCAGTATTCCCTTTTGTCCATCGGTCCTTAACCAGAGGGCCTTCATCCCTTGACTGTACTTCACGTCGTCTCCCTCAACTACCATGATATTTTCTTCGTCATACAGGCTTCTTGATGGCACGATCTCGGCGGTGGCCGAGGTATTCGTCGTTATTACATCTAGTGGGTACGACCACAGCTTAATTAATCTCTTACCATTCCTGTTAGCGCTAATCCACGTGTGGTCAGATTTTGACCCATACAACAAGTATAAATTATATTAAAGTTCGAAAGAATCTTGAGTTCCTCCCCCCCCCCCCCCCCCCGTAAATTTAATAAGTCTTTATATGATACACCGTACATTTTATTTTTAAGTAATGCAATAAACTAAAGTCTCGCAAAAGAAAAGACACAAGGACTACTTAATCTTTGTATTGCAACTCATTTCTAACCTTGTCCGCGGACCAACAAAGCACTAGTTAGGTCTCTTGTTCAAGTTCTATTCCGTGTGACCAAACAAAAGAAAAGAAGAAACAAAAGCTACTATAGGGCTTTTGTTATACTTACTAGGTTTTACCTTGCCACAAAACATTAATTTCTAGGTTATACTTCCACCATTCATACTTCTTCATTCCGTAATAATAAAAATAACAAGGATGACGACGGTTATTACCAGTGGTAACATGTACAAGAGGTAGATACTATGTTTGAAGGTTTGATTAGTCTATATAGCTGCTTTGTTCATTACTAAAGTTGGGGCCTCCTGACCAACTTTAGAGGTTTTTTAATCTTGCTTGTAAATATTTTTTTCCTGGTAATAAAATTTCCTTAATTGCAAAAAAAAAAGAAGGTAATTACTTCTTTAATTGCATTGTAGTATTTCAGACGTTATTATATTTAAAGGTGATGACTAGGAATTTCATTGTCAAGCAGCCACCTATCATCTTAACGTATTTTCGTTTGCTTAATGAATCATTTTATTTTATCTTTTGTGTGTATATTAAAAGTAAAGATAATCAATTGTAATGCCTCTTTATGATTGGAGCCACTCATAAAGGGTTCAAAAACATCAAATGATTATACGATCACACCTACTTTGTCCACCATCCAATTAAAAAAAGCATTTACTGTTACACACAATATTGAATAAGTTTATTTTTCTGAACAAGTCTTCTTTTTTAATCACGATTAATTGTCATGTCCTTTTTATTCTGAGGCATTCTGGCACATTTAAGCAGGAAAAGGAGGACATAGTCATTAAGTGTAGACTCATAGGGGGGGTGGAGATCCCCTCCAGTGAATTTTGGCCAAGTATTATTCAATGCAGTTATCGATATATGCCATGTGTACACCCACATATTTTAAGGTTGAGATTCATTTGGTTATTAAACAACTAAAAAGGTAAGGCAATATTTAACAAAAAATAATATCACTAACGGAAATGGAAACGGAAACTGTTATTATACCGTGAAGCCTGCCATTTCCTTCTCTCTTAAAACTACACATGGGGCCCAGCATGGTGTATTTTCCCATATGTTTGAGTAATAAAAGGGTCTATATTATAAAAAGAATTGTATTTAAGGTGAATGTCTATATTTAGAGAAATTTTAGGAATTATTACTTGGCGGCTAAGTTACTTTTTCCCTATAAATATAGGGGTTCTATTCCATTGTAATTCATCCCAAAATCAATAAGAATTCTCTCTCCCTACTTTTCTCTGCAATACTCTTCTTCTTTTATTGTTTCATAACACGTTATCAGCACGAGACTCTAACCAATTGAGTAGAAGCTTTGGAATTGAGCATAACGATTGTCATTTATTCCATAAACTTCCTTCATGATTAAATTTTGGATTTAAGGTAAGTATTTTACTTTATTTTTCTCTTTTAAATTCTTGAAATTCTATAATCTGATTTATATACAAGCAAAGACAACAAAGTTTGATTATAACTCTAATGGAGTTTGTAAGAAATTATAACCACCTGAAATGGTAAAATTCTATGCCTTGCCATGATAAAATTCATGTATGATTGTGGGCAAAGAAGTGGAAACCCATCCCATTGAATTTGCTTCATTCTCATTCCCTTAAGAGAATGTGGTAGCAATATGTAATAAGTCTGAAAGAAGACAAAATTATTACCATGAAGGTATCAATGAATGTGGACGTGGCAATCGACGAAATTATAATCGTCATCATTGTGGTAATGAGAATAATAAGGATTCTCAAAATAGTCTTTCACTCTGTGAAAGTAATATTTGTCATCGATTTGACATGATTTTTGGTAAAGCACATATAAATGATTATGGTTCATTCATGATTTGAATGTGACAACATCCAATTTATGAATACATATTCATTCTTGGAAGAATATGAACGTGCTAGTGGTAGTGAATATACCACAATCACCTCTAGAAGGAGGTTTGAGATGATATAAGAAAATAATGTCATTATTATGGCATGAATGGTCATTGGTCACGTACTTATTGCACGCCAAAATATTTTGGTAATGTGATTATTAAAGAATAACATTAATTCAAGAAACATATCTTGTATATAATTTTGACCATAACCATAATAGTATAACTTTCTCTTCAAAAGAGATATTCACCATATGGGTGTTGATGAATTTGTGGTAGTACAAAATTGATTGAGAGCTCTGAAAGAGCCACTTATTACTATTTCGGAGGAATACAATTGATTATCATGTCAATTTATTGTGTCGTAGTCAGTCTCAAAGAAACTTATTGAGTTTCTAAAGTATTCGCGAAAGCGATGGTGTCACGACCCAACCCCGGTCGTGATGGCGCCCAACACACTGCTAGGCAAGCCCGACCATGTACACAACCTTTGCCAATTAATCTAGATAGATAAATAAATATTCACTAATAAAATACCAAATTTAAGTGCGAAATCTCTGAAATAATCTCTAATATTCGAAAACCCCAAAATAAAATACTAGTCAGCCCACAGAATCTGGTGTCACGAACATGAGCCTCTAGAAGCAGAATATTCACCTAATCACAAATCTGTCTAGGAAAGAAAACGCGAATAAAAGGATAAAGATAGATGGGAGAAATCAAGGCTACGAACGCCATGCAGCTACCTCGATACTCCCAGATCCTGCTGCTCAGCTAACAAATCCTCACTCACCCTGCGGTGTACCTGGATCTGCACATAAGGTGCAGGGAGTATTGTGAGTACTTCCAACCCAGAAAGTAATAAACATAAATAAGGGTTGAGAGTAAGAAATCCTGGACAGGCACAAAGTAAGCTATAATTACAGCAGCTCAATCTAAATCATATCAACTCAATAAACTAATGAATACAATTATAGAAATATCACAACAGATAAATAAGTAAATGGCAATCAAGTATGCAATGCAACACATAAACCGGTACCTCCAGTACCCCGCTGCGGCCGTGCAGCCCGCTCCATTTATTTAACGTCGACGGCGCTCACTGGGGGTGTGCAGACTCCGGGAGGGGCCCCTTACGGCCCAACCGCAATAATAAGCCATCTCGTGGCATCAAACAGGCCCTTGGCCTCATATCAATATCATTATAATACTGCTGCGGCGTGCAGCCCGATCCCATACTCAGTCCAAAAATCACGCAATAGTATAAAAATATTCAGCCCAAACTTCATATAAAAATATTAACTTAATTTCTAATTTAGGAAAATGGCTGAGATTTCAAACGCAGTATTAAGTACCAGGATTGAGTTTAACATTTATAAATATGGTAGGAAACCATTAAAATAATTCCTGAAGGATTCAAGTAGTTGGCACGAAGCCCAATTATGACAATTAATCCATTTTTATAAGGATATTACAAATTTACAATCAATTAGGTATCGATTTTATTAAGCCGGACGGACCAAGTCACAATCCCCGACGGTGCTCTACCCCACGCCCGTTATCCGGCGTGTAAGTCACCTCACATAGCACTATATTGTGCAAATTCGGGGTTTCAAACCCTCAACACAGCATTTACGTTTATTGCTAACCTCAAGCCGGCCAAAGTCCTAGCTTGCTATGCCCTTGCCTTTCGAATTCACCTCTTCGCGCGTCGAATCTGACCAAAACCACAACGAATACGTCACAATATGCTAAGGGAATATAACCCAATCGAAAAGACTCGAAAAACATCGAAAATCACGAAGTTGGCAAAACCCGACCCCCGGGCCCACATCTCTAAAATTTACAAAATTCACATCACCGGATTCCTCATCTCGCCACGAGTCTATACATATCAAATTTACCACAATCCGAGTCCAAATGACCCTTCAAATTCTCATTTTTGTTCTCTTAGGTTTCAAGCCCTAAACCACCATTTTTTTGACCTTATTTCCTTAAGTTTTCAGTGAAATTTCATGTTTTTGCATGATAAGATTGTGTCCTAAGTCCAAGAATGCTTACCTGATCGAAGTCCTTGAATTTCCTCTTCAAAATCGCTCAAGAACACCCCAAGTCCGAAGTCAAAATATGTGTTCTGTAAATATTTCGCGAAGGGAATTAAAACCCTTTCTGACCAGTTATTTCCGCATCTGCGGCTACATAGCCGCATCTGCGACAAGACCGCTTCTGCGGTTACTAGACCGCTTCTGCGGTCTCGCATCTGCGATTCCTTTTACGCAGGTGCGGTTTCCTTTAGCCTTCCAAAATTCTGCATCTGCAGTCCTACTGTCGCATCCGCGACTCCGCAGATGCGGTCAGCATCTCCGCACCTGCGATGCCTGTCGCTTCTGCGGTTCTTGACTCGCTTCTGCGGTACCGCTTCTGCGGTCCCATTTCCGCAGGAGCGAAAATACCAGAAGCAGCACAGGTTCTGCAATCTCCTAAGTTCAACACTTCCCGTTAGCCATCCGAAATCACCCCGAGGCCCTCGGGACCTCAACCAAAAATACAAACATGATCCAATACCTTATTCAAACTTGCTCCAATCATTAAAACAGCTCAAACAACACTAAAACCATCATTTCTCATCGATTTCAAGCCTAAGTTCTTCGAAAACTTCCGAAACACGCATTCGATCAGAAACCCAACCAAAACACCTCCGAATGACCTGAAATTTTGCACAAACATCACATCACCTAACGAAGCTACAGAAACTCTCGGAATCTCATTCCGACCCCCGGATCAAAATTTCACCTACCAACCGGAATTCGCCAAAATACTAACTTCGCCAATTCAAGCCTAATTCTACACCGAACCTCCAAAATCAATTCCGGTCGCACTCCTAAGTCACAAATCATCCCCCGAAGCTAACCGAATCATCGGAATCCGAATCCGAGCCCTCTAACACAAAAGTCAACATCCGGTTGACTTTTCCAACTTAAGCCTTCTTAAAAGAGACTAAGTGTCTCATTTCTTATCAAAACCATTCCAAACCCACTCTAACACATCAAATACTGATAATGAAACATGAAGAAGCATACCATGGGGGAAACGGGGCGGTAACTCACGTGACGACGGGTCGGGTCGTCACAGATGGGTTATATATTGAGACTATAAATAAAGGAAAGATTTAATATCTTCTAATACTATAACTTGTAGTGGGATAACATATATGTGAAAAGTTACCCGCTTTATTCTGCAGGATGTACTACACAAATAAAAGAATACCACAATAAAGAGTATGTTTATTGATATAAAAACCCTTATCATAATAAACTTGGAGTTAATTGATAATTGCACACGTCATAGTATAAACCTGAACTTTATCAATATTGATAATTTATTCAGTTGGCATAATTGGTTTAGCCATGTTAATTTAAGTATGATGTGCAAAAATTAAAAGAGAATTCACATAGGTAAATATTAAAGAACTAGAAAGTTCTTTATGAATTCTCTTATGTTGTTTGTTCTCATTAATAAATAGACCAACTAAAATTGGGATTGAATCTCATGAATGCTGGAAATATCAAAAGTGAATATGGGCCTGTTCACCTGCCATGTATACCCCGTAAGATGCATCTATGAGATGGTTACATGGGCGATTATTATTAACCCGCAACATGGTGTTTGCGAGGTAACTTGCTCAATAATCTAATTTCGAGCATAATTTCCAGATTTCTATTCAAGACAGTTTATCTTGATAAGTTGGTTTACATCATAACTGGTTTAGCAAGATGATTTATTGAGTGCCTCCACTTAATAGCTAAACTATTTCTAATGAGAACAAAGTTATATATATCAGTTTGATATACGTTATATACGAAAGTATATTATTTTCTCCTCTCACAAGTGGTTCAGGGTTAGGAACCAAATAATTTCATCTTATTATAATTGATGTGCGGTGTATATTTTGATTAACACCATAACGCACAAAGGTGAATTTTCAAAGTTGAGGAAGCAAGTTGGTTTTTCTAACATGAGGGTGAGAAAGGATAAACAGTTGAGAAAAAGTTACGTGGAATGATGTCACGACCCGGATTTCCCACCCTCGGGAGTCGTGATGGCACCTACTAGTGAAAGCTAGACAAGCCGATCATTTGGATTATTTACCTTTTTCCTATTTTAATCCTTTTACAATTAATAACCAACACTAGAAAAATAACGAAATTTAATAAGCGGAAGACTGAAATGTAATATTTTAATAAAGATGCCAATTCCAAATCCAAACGTAAACTACCCAAGACTGGTGTCACAATTTCACAGACTGTCTAAGAGTACTACAAATAAAGGTCCGAAAGAAAAATACAAGCTGTTTCAGAAATACATAGAAGAAACAGTATAGGAAGATAGAAGGAGACGCCAAGGCCCGCGGACGTCTGCAGGACTACCTCGGATCGCCTGTTGGACTGAAAGCAGCAACCTCACTGCGGTCCAAACACTCCGATGTCAGTATCTGCACACAGTACAGAGTGTACTATCAGCACAACCGACCCCATGTGCTGGTAAGTGCCTAGCCTAACCTCGGCGAAGTAGTGATGAGGCTAGGACCAGACTACCAAATAAACCTGTGCAGTTAAATCATATACAGCGGAAAATAAAAGCAGATATTCACAGTTAAAGATGGGGAGGGGAAGACATGTTACGGGGAGTATCAGATACAACAAAATACCAAAGAGGAATGTAAAGGAACCATAACTTAGTTGCCAACAATAATGAGGAAAATAACACAGTATTCACTTTCATTTCTTTCTCGTTGCAGGCGTGCAACCCGCTCCCATTTCATGTATCTCGTTGCAGGCGTGCAACCCGCTCCCATTTCATATATTACCGTTGCAGGCGTGCAACCCGCTTCCATTTCATATATTACCGTTGTAGGCATGCAACCCGCTCCCATTTCATATATTACCGTTGCAGGCGTGCAACCCGCTCCCATTTCATATATTACCATTGCAGGCGTGCAACTTCCTGGCAAGGGAACAATAATATAACAACAACATCCCGGCAAGGGAACAATAATATAACAACAACATCCCGGCAAGGGAACAATAATACAAATCATCATATTAATCATGAGTAAACCACGACGGAGTCACAACAATTACAATACAAGACTCACGGGCATGCTTGACACCGACGTATAGATACTCGTCACCATGCCTATACGTCGTACTCCACAGTTAACGCATAGCAAATAAGACACAACTCCTAATCCCTCAAGCCAAGGTTAGACCAAACACTTACCTCGATGCCACGAACATAATTCAGGCCTCAACTACCGCTTTACCTCTTGATTCCACCACTAATTCGCTTGTATCTAGCCACAAGTTACTTAACTATATCAATAAATGCTAAATGGATCAATTCTAGTACATGAAAATAGATTTTCTAGAGTTTTTCCCAAAAAGTCAAAAAGCGACCCCGGCCCCACATGGTCAAAACCCGAGGTTCGAACCAAAACTCGATTATCCATTCACCCACGAACTCAAATATATAATTTGTTTAGAAATCGGACCTCAAATAGAGGTCCAAATCCCCAAAATTTAAAAAACATAAGTTCTACCCAAAACACCCAAATTTCCCCATAAAAACCTTTGATTTTGAGTTGAAATCATGAGAAAAGATGTTAAAAATTAATGAAAACGAGTTAGAAATGACTTACAATCGGTTTGGAGAAGAACTTTTCTTTAGAAAATCGCCCAAGAGAGTTTAGGTTTTGAAAAAGTTGTAAAAATGGTTGAAAATGCGTCTAAGTTATGATTTTGCAGGTTGCAGATGTCGCAATTGCGACCAGGGTTCGCAATTGCGAACCCCTCAGACTGTTAACTTCGCAAATGTGAAGCTTTTGTCGCATTTGCGACCCAGTACAATTCCGGTCACCTTCGCATTTGCGAGGGACCTTTCGCAAATGCGACATTGCATTTGCGATATAAACGTCGCATTTGCGACCAAGGCAGCCCAGGTCGATAATCGCATTTGCGATCAGCGTTCGCATTTGCTAGCTCGCATTTGCAAGCCAGGTTTCGCATTTGTGAAGCCTGCAGACCTGCAACATACCAGCTGAAAACCTGCAACTTCCTAAGTTCAATTCCATTTCGTGGCCTATCCAAAACTCACCCGAGCCCTCGGGGCTCCAAACCAAACATGCACACCAACCTAAAAACATCATACGAACTTGCTCGTGCAATCAAATTATCAAAATAACGTCAACAACTATGAATTGAACCCCAAATTCATGAAATCATCCAAGAACACCCAAAATTCTAATTTCTCAACTTTAAGTCCGTTTTATACCAAACCAATTCCGATCTTTACCAAATTTTACAGATTCAACCAAATTATTATTTCAAACTTGTACCGGGCTCCGAACCAAAATACGGGCCCGATACCATCAAATTCAAACATATTTCATTTTCAAAAACTCATATATATTCCAGAAAATAATTTTCTTTAAAAATTCATTTCTCAGGCTTGAGACCTCGGAATTCGATTCCGGGCATACGCCCAAGTCCTATATTTTGCTATGGACCCTCCGGAACCGTTAAATTACAGGTCCGGGTCCGTTTACCCAAAATATTGACCAAAGTCAACCTAAATTTATTTTAAAGGCAAAATTCATTATTTTTCACACATTTTCACATAATGGCTTTCCGGATACACGTCCAGACTGTGCACGCAAATCGAGGTAAAACAAAAAGGAGGTTTTAAGGCCTCGGAACATAGAATTTACTTTCAAAACGAGTGATGACCTTTTGGGTCATCACAAATGAATTATCATTTCTACATCTAGATCCTCGAATAATATAATATGACTTGAAGTTCATAAAAAGATAATTCATGTGCAATATATTGCAAAGCATGCCAGACGCATTTGGTGGCCCAAAGAAAGTAACTATATTCTCACTGCAAATGCTCCTATTAGAATAAGTCCTAGAATTTAAGGACAAAGTCTATGGTACGCTTAAAGCGTATAGACAAATCGGTTTCAAATAAAACTTCTTGATAAAAAAAGATGAGCAAATGATCAAAATGATCATAATAAGGAGGCAAGTGATCTAGAAGATCACATGACATAACACTTCATAAAATCTCATGAGAGATTCAGGTACCTGAATATATGAATGAAGAGATCTCTATGTTATGTCTTTATGAAAAAGAAGGAGGTTGGAACCGATATAAAGTATTTGTCGACGACATCTATAATATCGTTAAATATATATGAGGATCTTAAGTCTGGAGAAACAATTTCGAAATAGAATTGGTTTCATATGAAAGACATGTAGTTCAAACACTTGAAAGTATAAAGTCAATGGTATGTGCAATAAGTCTTCGATATCTTATATGTCTAGCATGACATGAAAACTTGATATGCATCTAAAGTCAATTATATGACTTAACTTATATGACAATCCTTGAAGGATTTAAATCGCTTAGAGGATATACAATTCTTGGTCCTGAAGTACCATATCCTAAATGCAATTGTGCACATATGTATCTCGCTATAACTATAAGCATGATAATGTGATAGCGAGAATACCTATATGGAGATATTGAAGAGCCATTCCCCGACATTATATGAAGACATTATATATCTATCAAGAATAATGATTTCAAGGTGTAAAATATTCATTCAAGTCAATATGGCTGACTTGTTTATCATATTTTTACCAATGATCTTTTGAAGATGGTGCACAAGATTGGAATGCGAAGGTTCAAAGATATGAATTGATGCTCTCATCAGGGGGAGTTAATACGCGTTGTACTCTTTTTTTCTTATAAGGTTTTGTCCCACTGGGTTTTCCTTGCAAGGTTTAACGAGGCAACCAAAAAGCGTATTGTTACATATGTGTACTCTTTTTCCTTCTCTAAATTTTTTTTCCACTGGGTTTTATTTTAGTTAAGGTTTTAACGAGGCACATTATCTGTTGAATAGACATTCAAGGGGGAGTGTTATAAATAGAATTGTATTTAAGGTGAATGTCTATATTTAGAGAAATTTTAGGGATTATTACTTGGTGGCTAAGTCAGTCTTTCCCTATAAATAGAGGGTTCTATTCCTTTGTAATTCATCCTAAAATCAATAAGAATTCTCTCTCCCTACTTTTCTTTGCAATACTCTTCTTCTTCTTTAATTGTTTCATAACAGTTTAGGATAATAATAAGAATTATACTTGAGTTACAGTTAGTGATGACGGGGACTTTAATATATTTTTTAATGTAAATTCTTTCTATCAAATATTTTTTTATTGACTTAATTTCTATTATTTGCATATAACCTTTCTGTGTTTAATACTTTTGCTCAAGCACTAATTTCTTATTCTCTTCCTCATTAGGTATATGTTAAATTAAGTTTTTATTTTTATTTTTTAATGTACACATTTATCTATTAACATATAAATATTATGTAATAATTATGAAATTTAAACAACTCAAATGAATCTCATTAATCAAAAGCTTTTGTGTCACCATAAAACAAATGATACTTGTCTTTCAACGTGTTATTTGCCAATTTCTTTTCGAAAAGATGAAAGGACCTCTTCAAAAAATAAAAAATTTTAATAGTAAAAATAACTCAGAACACTATATATTTAGGTTTTACTATGACATCATGGTGGTGTCTACGTGTAGCTTTAAGAGTGAGAAAAATGGGAGACCATATAAACGGCTGTTGTTAGTATTGAGTTTTCTTATTATTTTAGTGTTAAACATTGTTTTTTCATTTTTAGTTGTTTAATAACCAAAGGAATCTCAACTTTGAATTATTTGGGTGTACACGTGGCATATATCGGTAACTGCATTGAACAATACTCGACCAAAATTTACCGGAGGGGATCTCCACCCCTCATAGGGTGTGTTTGGTATAACGAAAAATGTTTTCCTTGAGAAATAAATAGTAATCTTACTCATTTTTCGGTATTTGGTACGCAAATTAAGAAAAATAACTTCTCAAGAGTATTCATAAACAATTTAGATACAATAAACATGAAGCCATAAACTTTCGAACCAACTACCTTCCAAAACCATAAATTTCATAAACTTCTAAACCGCTAAACTTTTGAACCCGCAAACTTTCGAACCCATAAACTCTATAATTTCTAAACTCGCAAACTTCCAAACACATAAACCTCCAAACTCAACTTTGGAACTCATAAAATTTCGAACCTGTAAACTGAAAAATAAAAAAACCAGATCTGAAAATATTTTAAAAAAAAAAAAAATATTAACCGCGCGGGGGGGGGGGGGGGGGGTAGGGGGGGGGTAGGGGTGTGCGTGCGAGAAAACGAAAAAACCGAAAGAATTAAGTAAATAAACTAAAAACGTTAAAA
>NW_017673203.1:41338-104854 GCF_001879085.1 Nicotiana attenuata
AAATTTGAAAATACAAAAAAGTTTAAAAAAATTTGCGGGGGGTGGGGGTGGGTGGATGGGTGGGTGGTTCCGAAAAACGAAAAAATAGAAAATTAAAAATACAAAAAAAAAGTAATAAAATATTTTTGTTTTTGCGCGGGGATTGTGGTTAGATGTGAGGGTAGATGAAGTTTTTGGAAAATGTTTTCCTAACTTTTTCTAGGGGAGTCATTTTCCTCTAATTTCAGGAAAATGTGATATCTAGGAAAATATTTTCCAAACTATTTTGTGCAACTAAATAATGAAAAATAAAAAAACATTTTCCGACTAAACACACCCATAGCATGATGATAAGAACGCCACTGCATGTTGATTAAACCCAAGTATCAGGGGATGATGTCTAATAATACAACATTCTAGCCTTAATTAAATAACAAGAATACACCCTCAAACATGAATAAACTTTTATAGCGTCAATGGCTTGTTAATCACATCTTACATCTTTTATACAGTGCATTTCATATGGGTTGTTATTGGCATACATTAGTTTATACACATGCATTATAGAGTTCGCCAAATAATTTATGTGCCATTCTCGCGAAGAAGCCTAAGCTATCTTGTGACGACCCAAAGGGTCATCATCTGTTTTCTTACTCATTCCGTGCTTCCGAGGCCTTGAAAACCTCATTTGTAGTCGCCTCGATTCGCGTGCGCAGTCCGGGTGCATGGCCGGAAAGCTTAAATATGAAATTTTGTGATAAATGCTAAAATTTGATATTAAAATGAGTAAATTTGACTCCGGTCAATATTTTGGTAAACGGACCCGGACCCGTGATTGACGGTCCCGGAGGGTCCGTAGGAAAATATGGGACTTGGGCGTATGCCCGGAATCGAATTCCGAGGTCCCAAGCCCAAGTAATGAATTTTTGAGTAAAATTGTTTTTCTGAAATTTTTGAAGAAAATTGAAATGAAAATTGGTTGGAACATGTTGGCATCGGGCCCGTATTTTGGTTCCGGCGCCCCGTACAGGTCTTATATATGATTTAAGCACTTTCTGTAAAGTTTGGTTGAAAACGGACATCGTTTGACGTGTTTCGGACTTAAAATGGAAAATTTGATATTTTATGAAATTTGGAAGAAATTATGGATTTTGAGGCTTAATTCGATGTTTATGATGTTATTTTGGCGATTTGATCGCACGGTTAAGTTCGTAGGATGTTGTTGATGTTAGTGCATGTGTTTGGTTAGGAGCCCCGAGAGCTCGGGAGTGTTTCGGGGGTGTTTCGGAGTGATTTCAAACTTAGGAAAATTGCAGGTTTTGGCTTCAGCAGTTGCAGGTCCATTTCTTCTTCGCGTTCGCGAAGCCTCTTCCGCGTTCGCGAAGCTTCAGATTTACCCTTCACTGCGTTCGCACCCCTGTATTCGCGTTCGCGTAGAGTTGTTTGACCCTGGGGTACTTAGCCTTCTTTCCTCTTCGCGTTCGCGTTCGTACCCTCGCGATCGCGTAGCTTAACGGAACTTCTTCATCGCGTTCGCGTGAAGTCCCACGCGTTCGCATAGGCCAAATTTCTAGACCCCAGCCTTTTTCTCTTCGCGTTCGCATCCTTCAGCTCGCGAACGCGATAGTCTGCCAAGTTCTACCCTTCGCGAACGCGACCTGCCTATCGCGAACGCGAAGGGAAAATTCGCCCAGTTATAATTTTTAATTCCAGAACAGTAGCTACGGGTTTTTTTCACAAATTTTCACGAGCTCTTTCTTCTCCAAGGTCCTTAGGCGTCCATTGAAGCTTTCTTTCACCAAAACTTCGTGGGTTAGTAATCCTTAACTCGTTTCCTTCATTTTTCATCAACATCTAATGAATTCCTAAGCCTAAAACATGTAATTTAAGGTAGAAATTGGGGGAAATGGGTAGAGTTAGGGCTTTTTGAATATTCTTGATTTAGACCTCATTTTGGGGTCGAATTTGAAAACAAATTATATATTCGGGCTCGTGGGTGAATGGGTGACATGGTTTTGGTCCGAACCTCGTATTTTGACCAAGCGGGCCCGGGGTCAATTTTTGGGATTTTGGGAAGAAAGCTTGGGAATCTATAATTAGGCATTGGGTTTGATTTGTTTTGCATATATTGATATTATGAAGTCATTATTGTATAGATTTGATTGAGTTGGAGCAGAATTCGAGAGGGAAAGCGGTTGTTGTGGATTCATTTGGCTGTGGAAGTCGAGGTAAGTGTTTGGGATAACCTTAGCTTGAGGGAATATGAGTTGAGTCTTATTTGCTACTTGCTAATTGTCGAGTACGATGTATAGGCATGGTGACGAGTATCTATACATTAGTGTCTAGGATGACCGTGAGTCCTTATATTGCGAATATCCTTGTTTTGTTACAGCTTCCATACTTAATTGATGATTTCTATATGTTGTAAAGAGTATGTGAAAGGAAATTGTGATCTTTGAACTTCGTGGAGCGGTGGCTCGAGTTGAAATACAAATTGTGAAGGTATACGAGATATTTAAATCCTTGGAGCGTTGGCTCAAGTGATAATGTGAACTATGAGATGAAAGTGAAAGAAAGAGAAAGATGTTATTGGTTTATTTCCTTGCCGGGACGTTTTGTTGTTTTGTTGATTTTCTCCCTTGCCGGGACATGGAAATTTATTGATATTGTTCCCTCGCCGGGATATAATTGTTTAATTGCATTCCCTTGCCGGGATTTCTATCATTATTTGTTTACTTTCTTGCCCCTTATTTGTGATTGTTGTCTGGGTGAGGAAGAGAGATAAAGCACGAAGGGTGATGCCGTGCATTGTATGATATTTGTGGATCGGGTTGCCGCCGCATCAATGCTAAATGATATGGATCGCGTTGCACGCCGCAACAATGATATTTGTGGATCGGGTTGCACGCCGCAACAGTGTTGTTATATATTGGGATCGGGTTGCGCGCCGCAACAATTTGTTCGCTGTAAATTCTAAGTTGCCCTTAGACTTTTACTCTGGATTTACTGTTAATACTGGTATACCCCCCCCCCCCCCCACGCAGCATGTTTCCCCCTCCCATCTTTACTTGTTTATTCCTGTTTTACTTTCCGTTGTATATTATATAACTGCACAGGTTTAATTGGTAGTCCGGTCCTAGCCTCGTTACTACTTCGCCGGGGTTAGGCTAGGCACTTACCAGCACATGGGGTCGGTTGTGCTGATACTACACTCTGTGCTATTTTGCACAGATCCAGGTTTTGGACAGCAGCAGCAGTAGCGTGGGAGCAGGCCTTCAGTCCAGCGAGACACCGAGGTAGCCTTGCAGGCATCCGCAGGCCCGGCGTCTCCCCTATCTTTAACTTTAGTCTGTTATCTCATTTTATTCGAGACAAACAGTTTATGTTCTCTTTCAGACGATTGTATTTAGTATTCTTAGTAGTTCGTGAGTATTGTGACACCAGTCTTGGGTAGAGGCTTATGTTGAATATTTCGCATTTCTTTTCAGTTTTCTATAATTTAAGACTTTCGCTCATTATTTAATTTCGTTGTTTTTATATTATTGCCGATAATTGTTAAAGAGGGATTATGTTATTAATGAAAAGTAATTAAATTTAGCTTGCCTAGCTCCCATTAGTAGGCGCCATCACGACTCCCGAGGGTGGGAAATCCATGTCGTGACAAGTTGGTATCAGAGCTCTAGGTTACATAGGTCTCACAACTCACGGACAAGCTTAGTAGAGTCTGAGGGATCGGTACGGAGACGTCTGTATTTATCCCCTAGAGGCAACCAAGTTAGGAAAAGTCTCACATTTGTTCTTTCTTGTCGTGCGGTTTGGTTTCTCAACGCTTATTGAATTTCTACTCTGTTCTTTCGCAGATGGCGAGAACACGCGCTTCCTCATCTTCCGCTCAGCAGCCCGAGCCCCCAGCAGCAGCTCCCGCTAGGGGCAGAGGGCGAGGCCGAGGCCGTGCTAGAGGCCGAGGTAGGGGCAGAGCTCAGCCCCGAGCAGCAGCACCAGTGGCGGAGCCTCAGGTTAACTTTGACGAGGAGGTTCCGACTCCAGCCCCAGCAGTTCCTGTGGGCCCAGCTCAGGTCCCGGAGGGGTTTGTTGCTACCCCTGTTCTTCAGGACGCTCTAGTCCGATTGGTGGGTCTCATGGAGAGTGTTACCCGAGCAGGCTGGCTTCCTGTAGCACCAGCCGTCGCCCAGGCTGGAGGAGGGGCCCAGACTCCTGCTACTCGTACTCCGGAGCAGGTAGCTCCTCCGATTCAGACTCCAGCAGTTCAGCCAGTTGGAACAGCTCAGCCGGGTGTGGTAGCCCAGGCCGGTGATAGGGCAGCTATGTCTGTCGATGCTTTACGGAGATTGGATAGGTTTACCAAACTCTTCACTACTACTTTCAGCGGTGCATCTACCGAGGATCCTCAGGATTATTTGGACAGCTGCCACAAGGTTCTTCGGAACATGGACATTGTTGAGACCAATGGGGTCGATTTTGCTGCATTTCGCCTATCTGGATCCGCCAAGACTTGGTGGAGGGATTACTGTTTAGCCAGGCCAGCAGGGTCGCCATCTTTGACATGAGAGCAGTTTTCAGTGTTGTTTCTGGAGAAGTTTCGCCCCGTGACTCAGCGAGAGGCCTTTCGAAGGCAGTTTGAGCGCCTTCAGCAGGGTTCCATGACGGTCACTCAGTATGAGACCAGGTTCATTGATCTAGCTCGCCATGCTCTTGTCATACTTCCCACCGAGAGAGAAAGGGTGAGGAGGTTTATTGATGGTCTTATTCAGTCGATTCGTCTTCAGATGGCCAAGGAGGTCGGGAGCGAGATCACTTTTCAGGAGGCGGCCAATGTAGCCCGCCGAGTTGAGATGGTTCTGTCATAGGGAGGTGGTCATGGGTCGGATAAGAGGCCCCGTCATTCAGGCAGATTCAGTGGTACCTCGTCTGGAGGTAGAGATTCTTATGGTAGAGGCCATCCTCCTAGGTCCTTTCAGTCCGCTCTCCAGGTCTCTCATGGTACTTCAGGCAGACGAGGTTCTCAGACGCACTATTCTGATCAGCAGCCTTACAGCGCACAACCGGCTCCCATCAGTGCACCGCCGCTTCAAAGTTTCCGAGGTGGGCATTCAGGCCGCCAGGGTCAGCCTCAGTTTCCTCAGCTACATCATTCGGGTGGATGTTATGAGTGTGGTGAGTATGGTCACATCAGGAGGGCTTGCCCGAGGTTGAGGGGTGCTCAGCCGCAGCAGCAGGGTCCCCGTCCTATAATTCAGGCACCAGATGTTCCACAGGCCGCCCAGCCAGCCAGAGGCGGGGGTAGAGGTGCTAGAGGTGGAGGTAGAGGTCATAGAGGTGGAGCTCAGGCCGCCAGAGGTGGAGGCCAGCCAGCAGCCGGCCGTCCTAGAGAGGCAGTTCAGGGTGGTGGGGCCCAGCCCCGATGTTATGCTCTTCCAGCCGGGCCAGAGGCTGAGTCTTCAGATGCAGTCATTACAGGTACTATTCTAGTTTGTGATAGAGATGCTTCAGTGCTATTTGATCCAGGGTCTACGTATTCGTATGTGTCCTCTTATTTTGCACCGTACCTGGTCATGCCTAGTCATCCACTGAGTATTCCTGTTTATGTATCTACACCGGTGGGTGATTCTATTGTGGTCGATCGAGTTCATCATTCTTGTATTGTGGTGATTGGGGGTCTTGAGACCCGTGTTGACTTGTTGCTTTTAGATATGGTCAACTTCGATGTTATATTGGGGATGGACTGGTTATCCCCATATCATGCTATCTTGGACTGCCATGCCAAGATCGTGACCTTAGCTTTACCAGATTTGCCCCGTTTAGAGTGGAGAGGGACCCCAGGTCACTCTACCCGCAGTGTTATTTCGTACGTGAAGGCTCGGTGTATGGTCGAGAAGGGGTGTTTGGCCTATTTAGCCTATGTTCGGGATTCCAGTGCTGAGGTTCCTTCTATTGATTCTGTGCCCGTTGTTTGTGAGTTCCCTGATGTTTTTTTTTCAGACCTGCCGGGTATGCCACCTGACAGGGATATTGATTTCTGCATTGATCTGTAACCGGGCACTCAGCCCATTTCTATCCCCCCGTATCGTATGGCGCCGCCGGAGTTGAAAGAGTTAAAGGAACAGTTGCAGGATTTGCTTGAGAAGGGTTTCATTAGACCCGGTGTCTCACCTTTGGGGTGCACTGGTGTTATTTGTCAAGAAGAAGGATGGGTCAATGAGAATGTGTATTGATTACCGGCAATTGAACAAGGTAACGATCAAGAATAAGTATCCACTGCCGAGGATTGATGATTTGTTCGACCAGCTTCAGGGTGCCAGGGTATTTTCCAAGATTGTCTTGCGATCTGGCTACCATCAGTTGAGGATTAGGGCATCCGATGTCCCTAAAACAGCTTTCCGCACTCGGTACGGGCATTATGAGTTTTTAGTTATGTCATTCGGGTTGACAAATGCCCCAGCAGCTTTCATGGACTTGATGAACCGAGTGTTCAGGCCTTATTTTGACTCATTCGTGATAGTCTTCATTGATGATATATTGATGTATTCCCGCAGCCAGGAGGAGCATGAGAAGCACCTTAGAGTGGTTCTTCAGACTCTGAGGGATAGTCAGTTATATGCCAAGTTCTCCAAGTGTGAGTTCTGGCTGAGTTCAGTTGCATTTCTGGGTCATGTTTTATCAGCAGGGGGTATTCAGGTGGACCCAAAGAAGATAGAGGCAGTTAAGAACTAGCCTAGACCAGCATCAGCTATAGAGATCCGGAGTTTCTTGGGGTTGGCAGGCTACTATCGACGGTTTGTGGAGGGGTTTTCATCCATTGCAGCCCCGATGACTAGATTGACCAGAAGGGTGCCCAGTTCAGATGGTCGGATGAGTGTGAGGCGAGCTTTCTGAAGCTCAAGACAGCTCTGACTACGGCATCGGTGTTATTTTTGCCCACAGGTTCAGGGCCTTATACAGTCTATTGTGATGCTTCCCGTGTTGGGCTTGGTGCAGTGTTGATGCAGGATGGCAAGGTCATTGCCTATGCTTCGAGGTAGTTGAAGATTCATCAAAAGAACTATCCAGTGCATGATTTGGAGTTGGCAGCCATTGTTCACGCATTGAAGATTTGGAGGCACTATTTGTATGGCGTGGCATGTGAGGTGTTCACTGACCACAAGAGTCTTCAGTACTTGTTCAAGCAAAAGGAGTTGAATTTGAGGCAGAGGAGGTGGTTGGAGTTGTTGAAGGATTATGATGTCACCATTTTATATCATCCGGGGAAGGCCAATGTGGTGGCCGATGCTTTGAGTAGGAAGTCAGCCAGTATGGGCAGTCTTGCTTATATTCCGGTCAGTCAGAGGCCGCTTGCTTTGGATGCTCAGGCTTTGGCCAATCAATTTGTGAGGTTGGATATTTCTGAGCCTAGCCGAGTATTAGCTTGCACGGTCGCTCGTTCTTCATTATTGGAGCGTATCCGTGATCGGCAGTTTGATGATCCCCATTTGTGTGTCCTTAGAGACACGGTGCAGCGAGGAGGTGCCAAGCAGGTTACATTGGATGCTGATGGAGTCTTGAGATTGCAGGGGCGAGTTTGTGTGCCCAATGTGGATGGACTTCGGGAGTTGATCTTAGAAGAGGCCCATAGTTCCCGGTATTTTATTCATCCGGGCGCCGCGAAGATATATCAGGATTTGCGGCAGCATTATTGGTGGCATAGAATGAAGAAGGATATTGTGGCATATGTGGCGCGGTGTTTGAATTGTCAGCAAGTTAAGTATGAGCATCAGAGGCCTAGTGGTTTATTTCAGAGGATTGAGCTTCCCGAGTGGAAGTGGGAGAGGATAACTATGGACTTTATTACTGGACTTCCCTTGACTCGGAAGAAGTTCGATGCAGTTTGGGTCATTGTTGATAGGCTAACCAAGTCAGCGCATTTCATTCCAGTGGCAGTCTCCTATTCATCCGAGAGGTTAGCTGAGATCTATATTCGGGAGATTATTCGCCTTCATGGTGTGCCGGTATCTATCATTTCGGACCGAGGAACGCAGTTTACCTCGCGTTTCTGGAGAGCAGTTCAAACGAGAGTTAGGCACCCACGTTGAGTTGAGTACAGCATTTCATCCTCAGATGGATGGACAGTCCGAGCGGACTATTCAGATATTGGAGGATATGCTCCGAGCTTGTGTTATTGACTTTGGAGGGTCATGGGATCAGTTCTTGCCTTTAGCAGAGTTTGCCTATAACAACAGCTACCAGTGGAGTATCCAGATGGCTCCTTATGAGGCTTTATATGGTAGACGGTGTCGATCTGCGGTTGGATGGTTTGAGCAGGGAGAGGCTCGGTTGTTGGGTACGGATCTGGTTCAGGAGGCCTTGGACAAGGTCAGGGTTATTCAGGAAAGGCTTTGTTCAGCTCAGTCTAGGCAGAAGAGCCACGCAGATCGTAAGGTTCGAGATGTAGCTTTCATGGTTGGTGAGCGGGTATTGCTCCGAGTGTCGCCTATGAAGGGCGTGATGAGATTTGGGAAGAAGGGCAAGCTTAGCCCTATGTTCATTGGTCCGTTTGAGATTCTTTATCGAGTGGGAGAGGTGGCTTATAGACTTGCATTGCCGCCTAGCTTATCAGCCGTACATCCAGTTTTTCATGTATCCATGCTTCGGAGGTATCACGGCGATCCAGCCCACGTGTTAGATTTCAGCACTGTCCAGTTGGACAAGGACTTATCTTATGAGGAGGAGCCGGTAGCTATTCCAGACCGGCAGGTTCGTTAGTTGAGATTCAAGAGCTTTCCTTCTATTCGGGTTCAGTGGAGAGGTCAGCCTCCTGAGGCATTGACCTGGGAGTCCGAGTCCGATATGCGGAGCCGTTATCACCATCTATTCCCCGACTCAGGTACTTCTTTCTTTTGTCCGTTCGAGGACGAACGGTTGTTTTAGAGGTGGAGAATGTGACGACCCAAAGGGTCATCACTTGTTTTCTTACTCATTCCGTGCTTCGAGGCCTTGAAAACCTCATTTGTAGTCGCCTCGATTTACGTGCGCAGTCTGGGCGCGTAGCGGAAAGCTTAAATATGAAATTCTGTGATAAATGCTAAAATTTGATATTAAAATGAGTAAATTTGACTCCGGTCAACATTTTGGGTAAACGGACCCGGGCCCGTGATTTGACGGTCCCGGAGGGCCCGTAGAAAAATATGGGACTTAGCCGTATGCCCGGAATCGAATTTCGAGGTCCCAAGCCCGAGTAATGAATTTTTGAGTAAAATTGTTTTTCTGAAATTTTTGAAGAAAATTGAAATGAAAATTGGTTGGAACATGTTGGTATCGGGCCCGTATTTTGGTTCCGGCGCCCGGTACAGGTCTTATATATAATTTAAGCACTTTCTGTAAAGTTTGGTTGAAAACGGACGTCGTTTGACGTGTTTCGGACTTAAAATGGAAAATTTGATGTTTTATGAAATTTGGAAGAAATTATGGATTTTGAGGCTTAATTCGATGTTTATGATGTTATTTTGGCGATTTGATCGCACGGTTTGTTGATGTTAGTGCATGTGTTTGGTTAGGAGTCCCGAGGGCTCGGGAGTGTTTCGGGGGTGTTTCGGAGTGATTTCAAACTTAGGAAAATTGCAGGTTTTGGCTTCAGCAGTTGCAGGTCCATTTCTTCTTCGAGTTCGCGAAGCCTCTTCCGCGTTCGCGAAGCTTCAGATTTACCCTTCACCGCGTTCGTACCCCTGTATTCGCGTTCGCGTAGAGTGTTTTGACCCTGGGGGACTTAGCCTTCTTTCCTCTTCGCGTTCGCGTTCGTACCCTCGCGATCGCGTAGCTTAACGGAACTTCTCCATCGTGTTCGCGTGAAGTCCCACGCATTCGCATAGGCCAAATTTCTGGACCCCAGCCTTTTTCTCTTAGCGTTCGCATCCTTCAGCTAGCGAACGCGATAGTCTGCCAAGTTCTACCCTTCGCGAACGCGACCTGCCTGTCGCGAACGCGAAGGTCAAATTCTCCCAGTTATAATTTTTAATTCCAGAACAGTAGCTACGGGTTTTTTTCACAAATTTTCACGAGCTCTTTCTTCTCCAAGGTCCTTAGGCGTCCATTGAAGCTTTCTTTCACCAAAACTTCGTGGCTTAGTAATCCTTAACTCGTTTCCTTCATTTTTCAACAACATTTAATGAATTCCTAAGCCTAAAACATGTAATTTAGGGTAGAAATTGGGGGAAATGGGTAGAGTTAGGGCTTTTTGAATTTTCTTGATTTAGACCTCGTTTTGGGGTCGAATTTGAAAACAAATTATATATTCGGGCTCGTGGGTGAATGGGTGACATGGTTTTGGTCCGAACCTCGTATTTTGACCAAGCGGGCCCGGGGTCAATTTTTGGGATTTTGGGAAGAAAGCTTGGGAATCTATAATTAGGCATTGGGTTTGATTTGTTTAGCATATATTGATATTCTGAAGTCATTGTTGTATAGATTTGATTGAGTTTGAGCCGAATTTGAGCGGTTGTTTTGGATTGATTTGGCGGTGGAAGTCGTGGTAAGTGTTTGGTCTAACCTTAGCTTGAGGGAATAGGAGTTGAGTCTTATTTGCTACTTGCAAATTGTCGAGTACGATGTATAGGCATGGTGACGAGTATCTATACATTGGTGTCTAGCATGACCGTGAGTCCTTATATAGCGAATATCCTGGTTTTGTTACAGCTTCCATACTTAATTGATGATTTCTATATGTTGTAAAGAGTATGTGAAAGGAAATTGTGATCTTTGTACTTCGTGGAGCATTGGCTCGAGTTGAAATACAAATTGTGAAGGTATACGAGATATTTAAATCCTTGGAGCGTTGGCTCAAGTGATAATGTGAACTATGATATGAAAGTGAAAGAAAGAGAAAGATGTTATTGGTTTATTTCCTTGCCGGGACGTTTTGTTGTTTTGTTGATTTTCTCCCTTGCCGGGACATGGAAATTTATTGATATTGTTCCCTCGCCGGGATTTAATTGTTTAATTTTATTCCCTTGCCGGGATTTCTATCATTATTTGTTTACTTTCTTGCCACTTATTTGTGATTGTTATTTGGGTGAGGAAGAGAGATAAAGCACGAAGGGTGATGCCGTGCAGTGTGTGATATTTGTGGATCGGGTTGTGCGCCGCAACAACGCTAAATGATATGGATCGGGTTGCACGCTGCAACAATGATATTTGTGGATCGGGTTGCACGCCGCAACAATGCTAAATGATATGGATCGAGTTGCACGCCGCAACAGTGTTGTTATATATTGGGATCGGGTTGCGCGCCGCAACAATTATTGATACAAGTGTGTTTATTTTGGATATTAGTTTTCTTTGTTCGCTGTAAACTCTAAGTTGCCCTTAGACTGTTAATCTGGATTTATTGTTAATACTGGTATACCCCCCCCCCCCCCGCCAGCATTCGTTTCCCCCTCCCATCTTTACTTGTTTATTCCTGTTTTACTTTCCGCTGTATATTATATAACTGCATAGGTTTAATTGGTAGTCCGGTCCTAGCCTCGTCACTACTTCGCCGGAGTTAGGCTAGGCACTTACCAGCACATGGGGTCGGTTGTGCTGATACTACACTCTGTGCTATTTTGCATAGATCCAGATTTTGGACAGCAACAGCAGTAGCGTGGGAGCAGGCCTTCAGTCCAGCGAGACACCGAGGTAGCCTTGCAGGCGTCCGCAGGCCCGGCGTCTCCCCTATCTTTTACTTTAGTCTGTTATCTCATTTATTCGAGACAAACAGTTTATGTTCTCTTTCAGACGATTGTATTTAGTATTCTTAGTAGTTCGTGAGTATTGTGACACCAGTCTTGGGTAGAGGCTTATGTTGTATTTTCCGTATTTCTATTCAGTTTTCTATAATTTAAGACTTCCGCTCATTATTTAATTTCGTTGTTTTTATATTATTGCCGATAATTGTTAAAGAGGGATTAAGTTATTAATGAAAAGTAATTAAATTTGGCTTGCCTAGCTCTCATTAGTAGGCGCCATCACGACTCCCGAGAGTGGAAATCCGGGTCGTGACATATCTACTTCTCTGAACATTCCTTCTTGTGAATATCTCTACCTCTAGAGGTAAATTCAAACATTTGGGTTAAATTATAAAATAAAAAGAATTAGGTTACCTAGCACAACCTTTTATAGACCAAATTGTTTCCAAATTGATTGCAAAAAATAGTACATAATACTTTTTTAAAAAAAAATTAAATTCTCAAATATGAGGCTGCTTTGATAATGGAACTGGCCTGCTAAATTTTGAAAACATGATTCAAATATACAAAACAGCAATTGCTGGAGAAAAAAACTGAATCCACCACTTAAGTTTGGGTCAACTACGAAACAAGGGTGTCTAAAGTTCAGCTTTAACGAGGTATATTTTCAGCAATATATTGACATCCAAGTGGTTCTAGAAAATTGTCATAAGCAAGTTTTTGCCTTAATAACTTTCTGGTCTTCATTCCAGTTTCTTAGAGCTTTCAACTGACACACACACAAACAATCTATTAATAATTAAAAGAGAAAACTATGATTTTGGTGGCTTAATTATTCACAAATTCTAATTTTGGATACTCATTTAATTGGACAAGTTTAACCTTCAACTAGTAGAATTGTGGCTTCTGCGCCATGGTGATGTCTAGGGGTGGCAAAATGGTTCAAAAAAAACAGTTAACCACCCATATTATCCACTAAAAAATGGGTTGGATAATGAACATTTTAAAAACGGGTCAAATATGGATAAGAACCATATTATCCATTTAGAAAATGGATAATCAATGAGTAACCAATGGATAACCAATGGGTCTAACTTTTACATTTGTAAAGCCTCAAATTGGGGGTTCCTCAAGTTAGAGAGACTAAGAATTCTCCCAAAAGTGATCATATACAAGAAGTCATGGATAATATGAGTAACCCATATTATCCGTCGGTTAACCCGTTTTTTACCCGTATTAAATATGGGTCGGGTCGGATAATTAATCCGTTTTTTCATTACCTGTTTTCAACCCGAACCATATCCGACCCGACCCGCCGTTTTCCACTCCTAGTGATGTCTAGCAATCAAGAAGAAACAAAAAATGGACTTTTACCTAGTTATACTATATTAAAAACTTTTTTACCTATGTTCTCTATATTTTGTAGTTTTTAATAAATATCTAGGTTTTTCTTACAAGTTGTATATATTATTCCTTAAAAGGCTCTCACCCCATTATTAGTGTCTTCAATTAAGGGATTCAATTACATCCTTTCCTTTTTTCCTCTCTTCTCTTCTCTCTCCTTTTTCTTACATCAAAATCACTTAATTTACACCAAGAATCTCCATCTTCTCTCTTCCCACCATTGCCGACAAAGTTATATATTAAAAAATATTCAGAAATTATATGATAAATGTATCATAATTGTATTTGAATTGTATTAGATACATCAATGTCTAATACATAATTGTATCATACTTGTATTACAATTGTATCTAACCTGTATCTGGTACATTAATACCTAAAATAATACCTGATACAGTACTAATAAATTAATATACAATTATCATACTTGTGATACAAACTGTGAAATTCGTCATGAACTCACAACTGCTCATAACAATATACAATGAATATACAATTATCATACATTTGTAATACAATTCCTGCAACAATTATGATACATATACAATTATAATACAATCGCGATACATTAATTTTTAAAATTAGTGATACAATTATGATCTTCATCTTATTCAAGTTTCAATCATAACTCTACACTAAAAATTTAATATACTCATATTAAATTTGTATTAGTATTGTATCGAGTATTGTTTTGGGTATTGATGTGTCATATACAATTCTACAATAAAAAATTTAGGAAAAAAGAAAACAAGATTCAAAACTTACCCAGAACATGATTCCATAGCAATATTTCAAATTTCGTCTGCATTGTATCAATAAGAAATAGAGATTTTGAGTGATTAGTAAGAAAGAGAGAAATTAAGTTTGAAAACCTTTGGAAAAGAAAAAGAATTGGAAATGCCGGGGGGGGGACAAAAATAAAAGAGAGATTTTCGGTGATTATTAAGAAAGAGAGAAAAAAGGAACATAATCTAGGGGGAGTTATTGGAAATGGGTTGTACCTGACAAGCTAAAAGTAAGGGATCTTGAATTTTTTCTTTTTAATAGTTTTGTATATAACTTGTAAATATAGATATACAAAGTAATTAATAAAGAACCTAAATAAATGTGGTAAATAAGTTTTTACTATAGTATAGCTCCTACTCCACAATGATCATCCTTCTTCATCTCATTTTTCACTTGGAGTTTGTGCCAGTGAACTGAAAAGGAAATTTACACCCTATAGAAAAATTTAGTACCCTATTTATTTTAAATAAATACCATTTTAAAATATTACATCCTATAGATACCTTTTATCCTTTATAGCAAAATATCTAATTATAGTTACATCCTACATTTAAGGCACCATATATGCTAAATAATATTTTTCTCTCTCCTTTTTAGTCTTTTCTCTCACAATCACCGTATATCGGCTCTAACCACGTTCTCTCTCTCTCTCTTTTTGTATACACTTTACTCTCTTCTCCCACAAACCCACGATTCATACCTCTTCTCCCACCCAAGTTCTCTAGGTCTCCGCCATTATCACTCCCCATTTCTTTTCTCTCTAAAATCACTGTTTTAGAGCCAATACAAGTGCTTAGGGTAAGTTTAATTCTTAGATTTTGATATCATTATTTTGTTTCTCTAATTTTGATACAGATTTTAGTTTGTTTCTGAAACAATAACCATTGATATTGTTTACTCACCAGGAAGCTTTGACTTTTCTCTCCAATGTCGGATTCAACGCCACACAAGATGATAACCAGAGGTATACCCACCAAAATTCTCAATTTTGATGGGCCCTCTTTCTCGTTGCAAATAACTCAAGCGGAGTCGGATTTTGCGGGTTTATCAGCAACTACAGTTTCAGAGAGAAGAACTAAATTACACAATGATAAATCGAAAGAAGTCCAAGTTGAGAAATCTTCAAAAGAAACAAAAAATCCAGTTGCTTCAAAGTGGAAAAAACCTATGAATGATTCTTCATGTGTCAATGTTAAGGAAGTTGATGCAAAAAAAATATCAGATACACGACACGAAAAGGTAATTGCTATTGTATCAATATGCATTCAAAGAAACTTATATGTATTCATAATTATTCAAGTTATTTTATATGTATGATTTTGTATTCGTATGTATCTAGTTGTATTCATAAGTATTAAAACAATCCAGAACTCATTTGCACATTCACATTTGTCAATAATTGAGTTGTGCTTACTTGAATATTATATGTTGTATTTAAATGTATTTAGATGTATTCAAATTTACAATCACTGTATTTCAGTACTTATTACAGTTTTCCTTGCATGTTGTATGTATATATTCACATTTTTGTACTATTTGGTTTTAATGTATTCAGTTGTATTTATACGTATGTATATGTATTCTGATGTATTTTTATAGTTGTATTTTTAAGGATTTTCAAGGTTCCCATCACTGTTGTATTTTGAAGCAAGTATTTTTCAATGTATTTATTTGTTGTTTGCAAATGTTTAATTTTCCAGTATGTTTTTAATTGTATTCATATGTATTCGTATGTATTCATGTCAGATGTACTGTTAAATATGCTGTGTATTCAGTTATATCTATACTTCTAAGTGTTTGAAGTTGTATTCATATGTATTCATGTCAGATTTACTATGAAATATGCGTTGTATTCAGTTGTATTTACATGTATTTATTCTTGTTAAATGCAGGGAATTAAGTTTTTTGTGAAACACCAGCCAATTTTTGCAACGCATATCAGTGTATATACTAACACTGACATAGTCTCCGAGCTAAAAGAGAACCTTACTCCAGATCAGTACAAATAACTGGGTAATACTTGCTTTGGAAATTTTCTTCAAATGAAGCGTTGTGAAGTCCAACATCAACTCTTCAGATGCTTCATGACTCTCCTCTGTGGACTATGCTATGCGGAAGATAGACGCTGATGCCATAAGCGAGAATGAAGCACCTTCAAAGATTGCTAGGCAAATCACGGAGTCAGATTCAAAGATGCAGATAGTGTTAGAGTAGCTTTAGGTTAATGTAGTTTTGGAATGTAGTTTGAAGAAGAATACTGTTTTGAGTAGTTTTTTGGTGAAGATGGTATTTAGTTTGAAAAACTTATCACTTTATCAACAGTGTTCGTGTATGACAATTGCAACTTTTCAATCGCTGTTTCACTGGTTTGTTCATACGTATTCATGCTTATTCTTCAGTTTGTATTCATATGTATCTTATAGGATTCAAGTATGTATTAATATTCAGTAACTTTGCTTGAACAAGTTTTAGGTATTGAACATGTTAATATCAAAGTCAGAAACTTTATGTATTCTGATGGTAGGTTATATTAAAGAATTCAGATGTATTTTTCTCAATTCAGGTGTATTCAGTTGTATTCGAATGTATTTTTTAGCTGTATACAGTTGTATTCAGAAGCATTCATTTATATATATCTTTCAAGTTCAGTTAATACATATTAAAGAATAAAAATTCAGATGTATTAAACAGGTTATACGTATTCAGTTGTATTCAATTGTTTTATTCAGCAGTAATTAGTTGTATTCAAGTATTTTATTCAGCTGTATTCAGTTGTATTTTGTTGTATTCATCTATATTCAGTTCTACTCAACTGTATTATTTATATAAATACATCAGCTGTATTCAATTGTATTTTTTTGTATTCAGCTGTAGTCAGTTGTATTCAACTGTATTATTCATATGTATTCTCTGTATTCAGCTATATTCTTTAATATGTATCTTTCAAATTCAGTTAATATTTGAAAAAGAATATAAATTCAGATGTATTAAACAGGTTATTGTCTAGTTAGATAATATAAATTCAGACTTATTGAAATTGTTATATTACAGCTGAGTATATAGATATATTCTGATGAATCTGACTAGTTATGTATATAACTCAGGCACTGTCTATAATAAACTGTCAAAGTATATGTGGACAAGGTTATATTCGATTGTATCCAACACATTAAGGCAACTATATGTATTCAGAATCTATCCACGAAAGTCATTTCAGAAATTATTACTTGACAATGAGAATTTATTACTTGACAATGTCATCATAAGTATTGACAAATCGTTGAAGCACCAATACATGTCAGAGTGTCAACTATTTATTACATGGAGCATTTCTACACGTTCGCTTGTTATGTCCACCCTGCCCACATATGCTACATGAATGTTAATTTTTCGGCTGCAGCAATTCACTTAAAGATTTATCGCGCTTCTTCTTTGGCCTTCCAGGAGGTCTTTTCCATTTGGGTGGTAGTACAACCTCCTCTGCAACATGTGCTGGTATATTCCAGTCATTTCTGTCCGGTAGCGGGTACACAGGCACATCGTATGTCATTACAATAGTATTTGGTTTGTAATAGTTAGAGCAATATTCTTCTGGCATTAGAAACTTGCTCTTCAATACAGCCCAAGCATGTGGGCATGGCAATTCATCAACTTGGAACCTCCCACAAACACATTTTCTCTCTAACAGGCAGACTGTGTAATTCCTCCCTCCATCGTTAACCGTATGTAAGTATTCAGTTGATGGTACCACCTACATTTAAAAATAGAAATATAAGTTTTGAGCACATCTAACTGAATTACCATATGTATAATGTTGAATTACTAAGTTACAACAACTGAAATATTTGCATATTGATGAATACATCATATATTTAACCAGCAGAATATCAACTGTAATTAGTGCAGAACGTATCAAAAGTCTGCTGTACTTTAGGCAACAGGAGGCTAACAAAAATATTAGAAGGATACGTCATGACAATACATATTAAAATTACATATAATACAGCTTTGTTAGTTGTATTCTGATGTATTCGAATAGTTTTTGCAGCATGTTTTTAGTTATATTCAGTTGTATTCATATCAGATCTTCGAAAAAATATGTCTTGTATGGGTTTGAATTTAGTTGTATTCATGGTAGTTCTATTTAAAAAAATAATTGTATTCAGTTGTATTCATGCCATTAATTTAGAAAATAATTAAGCTATATACTACAATGACATTAAAATATAACTTACAGTCATACGTGTAGACATTGCCTCATTCAAAGTGAGCATCTCCTGGTATTTTTTTCCAAGCGTCGTGTATGTCTGTGTAGCTTCTTTGCGGTTACTACAATTCCAACGTCCAAACATCTTCCTAACTTCTTCGAGGAAGTCGTATATTGGCAATTCCCTTGCTGAAACTAGTGTGGCATTGATTGACTCAGCAATATTTGACGTCATTGTCCATCCCCTATTAACAGGTGCATACAACCTAGCCCACTTTTCGTAACTAGCTAACTCTAAGTATTCTTTCACCCTAATATCTGCCTTCTCCACTTTCTCCATCAGACTGTCAAATTCAGCTTGTGTGTATGCTTTTGCCATCGAGAAGTATATCTCGCTCAACTTGGCATGGCTCTTTTTGAATTTCTTATATACGTTGTTCCATAGATGCCATATACAAGCAAAATGCGGTACATCTGGATACACTCTCGATACAGATTTAATGATACTCTCATTTCTATCTGAAACGATGCACATGTTTTCTCTGTCACCGTATGCTATCTTGAATTGCTCAAAGAACCACGTCCAAGCAGCATCGTTCTCTGAATCAATAACACCATATGCTAGTGGCAATATATGACCTGTAAATACAATTGAATATAATTATTTTGAAAACATGTATTTCAATATTTAATATAGTAACAGATTATATTATAATTCAGATACTCACCTGCACCATCCGACGTGCTTGCCGAAACGAATGTCCCGGTGTAGTAAGATTTTAGGTGACTTCCATCCACAACAACAATGGGTCTACAGTGATCAAACCCCTTTATAAAGGCATACAAAGATATATACACGTACATGAATTCATTTTTTGGCGATTTTACCATTCTGATGTGGGAACCTAGATATGTCATATCCATTGTATATAAGTATCCTGATAATTTTTTGTATGAATCAGCCGGTTCACCTCTCAAAAAAATCATTGCCTTTTCTTTAGCCCTCCACGCCAACATGTAGCTAACAAATACACCTAAATCTGATTTCACATCATCAATAATATCCTTTGGGGTGTATTTCCTTTTATGATTAGTAAGCTTAGGCCTTATCATACCACCTATAAGGCTGCTACTTGCCTGCCGCTGCTCATACACCTTGTCCTTCAGCGGACATGTATGGTTATCAATGAATTCTCTCACTTTGAATAGTTCTGATCTGTTAATGCTTGAAGCCTTAAACCTCCATTCACAATCTTTTGAAATACATAATAATGTATAGCTGCAAAGAATTAATCATTGTACATATGATTAGCATAAGTGTTTACAAAAAAATCACTCATATACACACGAATACAATCTGACATAGATACATCCTGACATCTATATATATAAATTTTTATACTACTGAATTTAGTTATAGTTATATGCATTTAAATACAATGAATACAACTGAATACAATTGGTGGTATATGCATACACTTAAAAGCACAGTAGACAAAATAAGAGAATAATTATAGCCACTGTAATGTAATTATACCAGTAAAATACATATGAATACATGTATTTAAGGACCATAAACAAACATATGTTTACTACATCTGTGATAATCAAGAGGAAATACACAAATACGCATAAATACAATGACGTTAAACTTACAGCTCGAACCAATAATAGAAAATACAAAAAAAAAAATTAAATACATGCAAACCTGACAGCATTAGACCTATCAACCCGGAATTGAAACCTTTAAGCTATAGCATAATTCTCCATCACCTCTTTCAATGTAGCCTTATCCTTATACAGTTGTCCAGCCATAACCTCCCTTTGATTAGTTTTTGAAGTTATCAAATCCTTGTGGAGTTCGAACACTCCAATCGCTTCTCCTGAATTGACAAAATCTAGAGCCAGTGTATCATCTATATCGGAATCGTACCTTTGACCTGCTTCGTCTATTTGCACAATGTCGCCTTGATTTAAACTACCTCCGGATACAAGTTCTTTTTCAATAGTTGTTATGCACAAAGGATACACCCCAAATTCTCTGTTCTCTTTTTTTAATTCTACATACACTCTGTAACCCATATCATTGTGTATTTTCATTGGCGTGCAATTTCCTTCTACTTTGTATTGAATTTTAATGGAATTTGAGCTCAAATCTATACCCAGTTGATTAGAAATTGAAGCAACTAGATCATTAAAGGAGGCATACTCCTTTATCAGTATTCCCTAAATTGAAAAATCGATGTAATTTCCCTCATCGTTCCACTTGCCAGAATGATGCAACAACACTGTTAAACTTGCCATATGTATAAAGGAACTATACCGTATTTTGAAAAAGTGAAAAATGACTGAAAATCCCGACTTTATACTGTGCTGAAGACCCGGCGCGGACAGCACAAAAATGCCCCGCGGCCGCTCCGAGGAAGAGTGGGAAAACCACTCTCTGAACCTACCCAGCGCGGACCGCGCTAATTAGTCACGCGGCCGCGCTGGTCGACTTGAACCACTGGCCCTCTGAACCTAGCCACGCGGACAGCGCAAGAACGCACCGCGGCCGCGCGGCTTCCAGCGCGAACCGCGCGGAAATGACCGCGGCCGCGCTGGGGGCCTGCAACACCTGAACCTGCAACCATCTGATATTTCTAGCCTAAGACCTCCCGGGACCTACTCAAAACTCACCCGAGCCCTCGGGGCTCCAAACCGAACATACATATAAACTCAAAAATATCCTACGGACTCATCCGTGCGATCAAATCGCCCAAACAACATCATAATCATCAAATTAGGCCTCAAGACCCAGGATTTCTTTCCAATTTTCATAAAACATCAAGTTTAGAGTTTTTAGTCCAAAACACGTCAAACGACGTCCAAATTCAACCAAACTTTACAGAAAGTACTTAAGTCGTATATAAGACTTGTACCGGGCGTCGGAACCAAAATACGAGCCCGATACCACAGTCTTTTAATCAAATTTCATTTCCAATTTCCTTAATTATTTCCAGAAAACAATTTCACACAAAAATTCATTTCTCGGGCTTGGGACCTCGGAATTTGATTCCGGGCATACATCCAAGTCCCATATTTTCCTACGGACCCTCCGGGACCGTCAAATCACGGGTCCGGATCCGTTTGCCCAAAACTTTGACCGAAGTCAAACTTAATCAATTAAATACCAAGATTTAACAATTTTTCTCACAAATTTCATATTTAAACTTTTCCGGCTACGCGCCCGGACTGCGCACACAACTCGAGGCAAGCCCAAATGAAGTCTTCAGGGCCTCAGAAGTACAGAGGGAGTAGGAATATAGGTGATGACCCTTTTGGGTCGTCACACCTATACACTATTAAAAATTTTATTACCAAAAATATCCATGTTTAGTTAATTACCCGACCTAAATAAGTTTTGTTTACAAAAATATACATCGCACCTTAAAAGGCTCACAATCCATTATTAGTGCCTTCAATCAAGGGATTTAGTTACACCCTTTTCCTTTTTTTTTCTCCTCTTCTCTTTCTTCTCTCCAGATTTTGTTTGCTATACCCTTGATATCTAAGATCTTTTCTTCTCTTTGAATATTCGATGTAAATTACTTCCTCTGAGTTTTTCTTACGTTTTCTTCGTGCTTGACGAATATCGAACACTATGGGAATATCGAACACTATGGCCCAATATAGAATTTTCTTCTCTTATCTGTTGCCAATACCTTGAAATGCTTGGGTTTTAAGGTTTCCTTTACCTTTATATTTCCGTAAGAAACTAAATCTACAATTTTAGTACATGATTTAAATTATCTAACAACTTCAGCATACAAATTAATGAAGTTTTGTCAAGCATTTCTAGTGGCATGTGTATCTAGAGGTAGAAAATATTTGTTCATGAATTTTCTTGGCTCCTTGAATGTAGATAGTAGTAACAGATTCAATGTGCAGGAGATACTCTTTTCATATATGATTACATACCTTGGATTCTTAGAAATGAAACTTATTACTTCATCCATAAAAAGAAGTTTGATGGAATTTTGAAATTCAATCTCTTAAAACATTATTGGCATTTGTCAAATTGCAACATTGTCTTAAATATAACTTAAATATAATTTTTATACAAATTTTATACAATATATCTTTTGTATATTTTATATTTGATTTATACATAGTAATTATATATTATAGTACTTATTTACAACTTATCTACAACTTTCATATATTATTTCTACCAAGTTAAATACAACTACGATATCATACAACTTAAGCACACTTTTTATATAAATTTTATACAATATGTCTTTTGGATATTTCGTATCTGATTTATACATAGTAAAAATAAACTTCATACAACTAATTATATATTATACAACTTATCTATAACTTTCACACATTATTTCTACCCAATTATATACAACTCTAATATCATACAACTTAAATATAATTTTTATATAATATTGTGCAACTTTCATACAATATTTAAATAAAAAATATATATATAAAAAACAGAATACAATTTTTTTACAATTTTACTACAACTTCTTACTATAATTTCTGTAGTATAATGTATGTCATGTCGTCTTCTTCTTCTTCTTCTTTGAGTTTCAATCTGAAATTCAGCCAAAATCATGTCTAATCTTTACCAAAACACCCTCAAAATTGAGATATAAACTCCAAAAAATATTCTCAATTATTTGTAACAACACCCAATCCAAATAAATAATGGTTTTTGAAAACCCAAATTCAAATTCAAAGCTTCAAAGCTTTTTAATGGCTGTCAATGGTGGAACTATTGCTCTCTTTTCCTTTGCTTTACATTACTGGAATTAGGGATTGGGAGATAGACAGAGACGTAGAGAAAATTCCCAATTGTTTGCAACAACACCCAATTCAAACAAATAATATTTTTTGAAAACCCAAATTCGAATTCAAAGCTTCAAAGCTTTTTATTAATGGCTGTCAATGGTGGAATTGCTGCTCTCTTTTCCTTTGATCTTTATTATTGAAATTAGGGAGAGAGAGAGAGAGAGAGAGAGAGAGAGAGAGAGAGAGAGAGCATGAGGGAGAGAGAATAAGGATGGAAAATAATTGATTCCTAATATAAAGGGATACTCATTTAATTTCTAAAGTGTATATAATTGGTAAATTTGTATATAAGAGGTAATTAAATTGAAACTTGAGTAGGAAGGGTAATAAAGTTTCCATTAGTGTATAGGTATGTAAAATCTCTAATAAAAATTCTATTACTGGATATAGTGCACTGCTAAAGTTGGTGTCTGGCCAGCTTGTGCATGTTTCTTGTTATTTTATCGAGTAATTGTAAATTACTACCAACAAAAGAATTAAATAACTCTACTTACAAAGGTGTAAGTCGAAGAAAAATAAATCACATAATATTTTTCTCTTTATTGGTATTCGAAACCATATCTCCCCATGATTTTCATGTATTTTATTGCAAACAGTAATGATGATTATTGACCCTAAAAAAATTAAACATAAAAGACACCTTTTAGTAAAATAAATGTTCGCCTTAGGTTGAAAAGCAAACTTTAATATTAGCAGCGGCCTCAAAACAAAAGGATATAATGCATATGTTACACCCCACACCTTCCCCCCCCCCTCCCCCAATAAGTTGGAATTAATAAGGCCTTTAAGTGCAACTAATCGGTCGGTGGCATGTTATGGAGATAAAGGGTGATTACACATCTTATTAGACTGCGCCAGCTGCCCCACCGGGCACATCTGGTGTGGGGCGAACCGTTTAGCACTTGGGGCGGAATTTTCTAGAACCTGATACAAAAAGTAGCACAACTCCTCTCTTTTTCATTCTACGCCATCCTACCAGCTTTAGGATTTTCCAAAATACTCTCAAACTCCTTCAAAGAACACTTAAACAATTCAAGGCTAATCCAAGGCGAACTAGCAAAATTTAACGAAAAGGGTCTCGTGATCATCTTTCATCACTAAGCCAGTTGTCCTCTTGTTATACTGATTTTGAAGACTTCCTTGGAAGTAAAAATAATCACCATATATATATATATATATAGATAAAAGCTGTGCTATAGTTGGCTGGGTACGAAATCAATTACTGATCAGTTGATTATGATGTGAGACGTTACTGAGTCCTCTATAAGGTCGGGTATAGAATAATATAATATGAAATATTACTAAGCGCTCTTGAGACCGGGTACGCTGAGTTCTGTTAAGACCGGGTACAACCGAGATCTCCTGAGGCTGGGTAAGAACGAGCCCTCATGAGGCCAGGTACAACCGAGACCTCCTGAGGTCGGGTATGATGTGATGAAAGCATGGGACTTTATCGAGTCCTCTATAAGGCTGGGTACGATATGAGATCATATGCCCCAAAGAGTGGCTGAATAATATTATATTGCACCTAATGCATGTGCCGAATGAGTGGCTTGATTTTTATAAAACTTACATACATTTATGATTCATGGATACTGCAGTTCACGCCCCAGTGGTTTATTTTTGGTATTCAGGTTGAAATTGTGTATCCATACCTCTTAGGTTATGCTTTTGGTATACATATATTATCAATCTACATACTCGGTACATTTTTCGTACTGACGCCCTTTTCTTTTGGGTGTCGTGTTCATGCCCACATGTATGGATAGACTCGGTGACATCCCTCCTCAGTAGGGTGCTTGTTTCAGCTGTTGGTCATCGCACTCTACTTCTCTAGAGTAGCTGTACAGAAGTCGATAGGTATTGAGTATATGTTTCAGTCGCTGTACAGAAGTCGATAGGTATTGAAGTATATGTTTCAGGCATTTTGGGTACAGTGGGGCCCTATCCTGACTAAGTTTAGTTATATGGTACTTTTGGAGGCTTGCATACTAGAGTCCAATGTGTATGTAAATGTTGGGATATTAAAGTTTCCTCTATAGTCAGTTGTGTACGTTTCTTTTAAACTTTGGTACTATACTTGGAGGGAGAAATTCAAAAATAGCCAGATTTAGCACTAGTCGTTGAAAAATAGCCAAGTTTCAAAAGTCATCGAAATTTAGCCACTTTAAATCAGAGCGAAAACACTGTTCAAAATCCGGAAAAATACGCCCGCAAATTTTACGGGAGTTCCAGCATAAGTATGCTTGAACTCCCGTAAATTTTACGGGAGTTCCAGGATAACTATGCTGGAACTCCCGCAAATTTTACGGGAGTTCAAGCATAATTATGCTGGAACTCCCGCAAATTTTACGGGAGTTCCAGCCAGTATAATATACTGGAGTTTGGAGCACTGGTGCTCCAGTCTCCCGCAAATTTTACAGGAGTTAGCAAAGTATACCGGTCCAGCATAATATGCTGGAGTTCGTACACAAATGCACCAGAACTCCCGTATATTATACTGGACCGGTCCCTGTTGCAGCAAAATAGTGGCTATTTTTCATTGACTTGATAAACGCTGGCTATTTTTCATTGACCAGTGTGAAAACTGACTATACCATAATATTTTAAGATACTACTTGGAGGTTTCACTGGCCCAAATTTCATGGTGAAAGATCTAAGTAAGGACGTTGGTTCACATGTGCCTTCGGGCGTCGTGCCGGTCGCACCTCCCGAGGTTGGGGTGTGACATATATCCTCAAAGAAAGGGTAACCCACCTCTCCCACCACAAAAAAAAAAAAAGAAAAAAAAAAGAAAGAAAAAAGCTACATTCATCTGCAGGACTTTGAAGTGGCATATATATATATATATATATATATATATATATATATATATATATATATATATATACTTCGTAATTTGTGGGTGTTTGAAAGCCATAGCATTTTTGTGATCACAAAATCATAATGGTAAAAATAAATTTAAAAATTTAAAGTTAAACTATTTCTAAATATAAAATAATAATTATTTTTTTAACCGATAAAAAAAATATCACTTGAATGGAAGGAATACTTAGTTATCAAGCATTGCGTACCCCAAACAGTTGTTGGGTTTTAACTGGACTTCGGAAAATTAGGGGGGCCCAAAGAGAAGGACGGGCTGGGCTGAAGTTAGGAGTGAAGCCCGTAGAAGATTCCTATTGACAGTGTCCTAAATTTTCTCCTAGGAAGCTTGACTAGTAGATTTTGAATCCGCGGAACACGTTTGATTCCAAAGCTTGTAGAAAGCCCTAGAATCTTCTATTTCGGGTCAATGCTTTTATTATTACGACCAAAGATCAAGAGAATGATTACAGTTTGAAGCAATCACCATTCTCGTTTTTCCAAATCGGTAAGTTTTACGATTCTTTTGTATTAATCAATCAATTTCACCTCATCTTGAACTATTTTGCGTCAGTTCTTTGAATTTTATGTAAATCTTAATTTTGAATTTACATCTTATGTGGTCTGATCTGAATTTAAGGCAATCGCTAGCTATTGCTCTTTCCTTTATCTGTATAGGAACATTTATATTTCACAATTTATTAGGTTGAATTATGATTATAGATAATTCAGCTTTACATCGTTGTACAAGGGGCACGATTATAATTTAGGTTTTCTTGTTTGTGCGCCTAATTTTCCGTCCAAAAAGCTATTTTTAATTCAATTTCAAGGTTATAGCAAATTGCCCTTTACAAGTCACATTCAAACTTAGAGATTTTTTCAATGCCTTAAAGAATGAAATAGAGGTGAAATTCTCCCTTTCTAGCTTGGTTGATCCATGATTTACCTTTCACATATGCCTATTTTCGTTTTCGAAAAATGTATGGATCAATTTCGATTCTTTCTTATTCTCTTGATTATTTTGTGAGTGTTTTTTCTTCAGCAAATTTCCAGGATGAATATATGAATGGGTGATTTTGTAGTTGTAATATATCATTTTGATTGAGTTTTTTTTTCTTTCATTTTAATTGTATCATATGCTCAAGCAAAAGAAAAAGTTCTCATTTTTTGTTGAATGTTTGTAAAGTGACAGCTAGTTCTTGTATTATGGCGGATATCATGTTTAAGGTTTCTGCTTTATTTATGCTGATCTGCCATTCATTCTGTTTATCTGGATTTTGCTAATTGCATTTGTAGTGCCTTTTGACTCAATCTTCTTATTTTTAAAAATATTTATGTTGTGCGCAAGGATTGTTGGTTGCTGATATTGTAACTAATTTTGGGTTCCTCCTGATTGACAGGTGAAGTGCATATCTGTGTGCCAATAAGAGATATCGGGTGAAATGCAGAACTCAACTACCAGGGCATATGAGAGTTCTTCTTCCTCAGGAAATAGCAGCAACGATGCTGGTGATTTTGAATGTAACATCTGCTTTGAATTGGCACAAGACCCTATTGTGACACTTTGTGGCCACCTCTATTGTTGGCCATGTCTCTATAGATGGCTACGGCTTCATTCACAATCCCATGAATGTCCTGTTTGTAAGGCCCTTGTACAAGAGGAGAAGTTAGTCCCTCTTTATGGAAGAGGGCGGACTTCAACTGATCCCAGATCAAAACCGATTCCTGGGGTTGAAATTCCTAACAGGCCAGCAGGGCAAAGACCTGAAACGGCTCCTCCGCCAGTATCAAATGCTTTTCCTAATCTCGGTTTTGGTCACGTGGGAGGATTTTTTCCAGGAGCAACTGCTAGTTTTGGTAACTTTACAATGTCTGCTGGTTTTGGCGGGTTGTTTCCATCGTTGTTCAGTTTTCAGTTTCATGGATTTCCCAGTCCAACTGCATTTGGTGCAACATCAAATTACCCATTTGGATATCCTCCTGCATATCGTGGGGCGAATGTTCATAATGCTGCACGGCCTGCCCAAGGACAGGCAGATAACAATCTGAAGCTTATGTTCTTACTTGTTGGATTTCTTGTGTTCCTATGTTTGTTTGGTTACTGAATAAACTTTCCTCTTCATCTCAGACAGTTGGTTCCTGATCTAACTTGTAGTAATCATTCTTAATGGTTGTAAATATGTTGAATTTTTGCACTCATGATAAAGTTGCTACAGAAAAAGGAACTGATGTGCTTATCGGATCCTGCACTTTGCCTTTTCTGTGTAACATATTTTTTGCTAGCCACATCGCCTAGTTTTTCCTTTCGCTGCGGAAAAAAGATATCCAGGAAGCCTCTGGTCGAATATTTGATTTATCTGTACATATATATAGCATTTATTTTATGCCTCATTCCCGGTTAGCCATTTTACATTTTTTTTTTTTGTTTTCCAAGTTGGCGTTTGATACCAATAGGGCCAAGCGTGGCTCCTCTTGCGTGATAGTTGAATTCAGCAGTAGTTTATGATTTGCTGAAGGAATGAGTTATGAACTTATAATAGTGATTAGTGGGACAAAAATTATGGCTTCTTCTCGTGGCTACATCGTTTTTGTGTATGCAGATTGAATGTGATTGTGAAACCTTGTCGGTGAAAGATGAGAAATGAGAAATGACAGAAGTATCATCTGCTACAAAACTGTCTGACAATAGTGTAGCACTTGATTATGTGGATTTTTGCGGTTTGTATGTTGATACAGCAAATGAGAAAAAGACTTGTGGTTTGGAGAATCTCTCTTGCTGGTCTATTAGATTACAATTCCGCGGCCTGATCCATAAGTCACATTTTTGAGCTCGGAACTAAAATGTGGTTCTTTTGAACTTAAAGAACCAAAATGTGTAGAAAAAAAATAGAATTTTTACCTTCTATAGCAAATGTTAACACCTTATTTATTTTAAATAAATACCATTTTAAAAAATTATATTCTACAGATACCTTTTAATGTTTATAGCAAAATATCTAATTTTGGTTACCTCCTACCCCTAAGCCACTAAATACGCTATTTTTTATTTTTCTCTCATTTTTTAGATTTTTCTCACATAATTACCGTATTTCACATAAACATCTTACTCCAAGTTCTTTCTCTCTCTACTTTGATACATGTCATTCTCTTCCCCCATTCCCTGAAAATACCTAAAGTAACAAAAAGAAAAAAAGCCGGCGCATCAGCTTGAAGAGAGGAGAACGGCTGGACAAAGAGTGGACCTAATCCAAAGAGACATCTTCAGCGCCTCACACCCCTTTAGATCTTCATCATTCTTTCCCTCAAAATTGAAGATACACATACACAGATATAGTAGAGAGGAACGGATAAGAAGAGGACGAAACAGAGAGAACGAGAGTAAGAGGGATCGTTGCCAATTTGCTGCTTATTCAATTTCTTGGATTACCATGGAATTTACAGTTATCAATTCCAACGAAATTATCTATCTTCTTGTTTTATTGTGTTGTTTACAATACAACGAAATTATCTACTGTACAGGATGCGTGGGAGCAGTGAGATTCAGGGTTTTTGCTCGACGGAGAATTCGCCGAAAATTAGGGTTTGTTCTTGAACAAAGACGACAGAGTTTGGAGCTGAGCAACTTGAATTTTTGTTAATATTTTTCAATGTATCACGCTGTATTTTCATGTATTTCATTGTATTCATTGTCTTTTTTCATTGTAATTCAATGTATCTCGCTGTATGTATTTCATTGTATTCACTGTCTTTTTTTTCATTGTATTTCAATGTATCCCGTTGTATTCTATGTATTTCATTGTATTCACTGTCTCGCTATATGCCATGAATGTATTCATATGTTTTTTTTAATTAATATAATTTATGTATTCAGATGTATTATATAATTTCTCTGAAGATTGCTATGCTTTTGGGGTATTTTTTGGTTGAGAATCTTTTTTATAACTGGAAATACAAAATTTGGGTGTTATAATTGAGTTTGTTGAGTTATATTAGGAGTCTATTATGTTAATTGATTCACTTTCCGTTTAAAAACAGTGTAGTCCCATGTTTCACGCCGTGAATACAGTATACAATAATTTGTCCAGTCGTAATCCCATGTTTCACGCCATGAATATAGTCGAATACACTCGAATACAAAAATCTGTCTAGCTGTAATCCCCCGTTTCACGCCTAGAAATGCTACTGTATTCATGAATACAGTAGCTTAAATACATCAAATACATCTTATAACAACAGAAAACGTATCTATAATCCATAATATAGCAAATGGTATCTATAGATAGCTAACTACCACTAAAAGATAGTGCTTTAAGAAAATTTCTCAAAAAAAATTTGGCGACCAAAATATATATAACGCCCTTTTAGAAGGTGCTATATGTATAAAGCCTTTTATACACATGGCGCAGAAAAAGAAGATAAATAGAATTTAATGTACCATAAGGAATTAGAGTGTTGGGTGTTGCAATTAGGGCTGGGCATAATTTGGTAAATACCGAATTATCGTACCGAAACCGAAAATTTTGGTATTTGGTATACGATATTTTGGTATTTGGTATGATATTTGGTTTAAGTTTTAAAAAAAATTGGTATTAGGTATGGTATTTGGTATTTGAAAATAAAATACCGAAATACCGATACCGTACCGAAATATGTATTATATTACACAAAACACATATTATCAATTATAACATAAATATAAAAAATCCAAAATTTTACTTTTCTTTATTCTCAAAGTTCATCAATTAACTCTAAATTAAACAAGTAACAAGACATTTCTAATGATCAAATATTCTTTTATGTACGATTTTCTCTATTTGGGTCGATATTTGCTAGTTTGGACAAATTTTTTGTCAACAAACATTTTCAATTTTGTACTTTGAGTACTTTAATTAAGAATATTAGAGTGTATGGCTCTATGCACTAGTTAGTATACAAACCGAATAAACCGAAGTTACCGAACCGAATAAACCGAAACCGAAAGGAGAAAAACCGAACCATACCGAATTTAATTACGTACGGCATTGGTATAGGATTTTAAGCAATCGAATACTAAAAATACAGAACCGAAATATTTAAATACCGTACCGTACCGACCGACGAACACCCCTAGTTGCAATGGTTAAAGGTTTGATATGAAGTTCGTTTTGACCTTGAGGTCCAAGGTTCGATTCCTTCATTATTTTGTTTTCCTATTTCTTTGTCATTTTCATTTTTCTACATTATTTGGTTTAAGTATTTTGATATAAATAATTTAATATTTATAATTACTTTTCAATGTAATTAAAATAATTTAATATTTGTTAGAAAATTATGATTTTTGAATTCATTTAAAGTAAAAAAAAAAAAAAAAAAAAGAGAGAGAAGCCTTTTACTATTTCGTTAAAAAATCTACCGACATTTTTAATAGTTGTTATTTTGTATTATACGTAAAANGTACTCTTTTTCCCTTACAAGGTTTTGTCCCACTGGGTTTTCCTTGCAAGGTTTTTAACGAGGCAACCAAAAGGCGTATTGTTAGATATGTGTACTCTTTTTCCTTTACTAGATTTTTTTCCCATTGGATTTTATTTTAGTTAAGGTTTTAACGAGGCACATTACTTATTGAGTAGACATTCAAGGGGGAGTGTTATGAATAGAATTGTAATTAGAGTGAATGTCTATCTTTCAGAGAGTTTTACTTTGTGGCTAAGTCATTTTTCCCCTATAAATAGAGGGGTCTTACCCCATTGTAAATCATCCCAAAATTCAATAACAATTTCCTCACTCTCTTTCTCTGCAATATTGTTCTTCTTCTTTTATTGTTTTATAACAAATTTCGGTTAATAAAATTCATATAGTGTAAATGTAACTACAATTTTAATAACTAAATTTAAAAAGAAAGATATCAAAAAATAAATAAATTCAAGTAATAGATTAAACTATATATATTATTCTCTTATGAAAATTTTAACTATAAAATAAAACTCATAATTCTAATTTGAAAATAAAAAGAGAAAAAAAATAATTTTGTTTTATGTATAATAACAAATAACAACTATTAAAAATGTCGGTAGATATTTTAACGAAATAGTAAAAGGCTTCTCTTTTTTTTTTCACTTTAAATGAATTCAAAAATCATAATTTTCTAACAAATATTAAATTATTTTAATTACATTAAAAAGTAGTTATAAATATTAAAGTATTTATATCAAAATACTTAAATCAAACACTACTAAAATATCTGGTTTTAGCGACGGACAAATTCTGTAGCTAAATAAAATCTCATTTAGCGACGGATTAGCGACGGATTATCAAGAAATTCTGCTAGCTACGGGCGATTTAGCGACAGATTAGCGACGGCGTTCGTAGCTAATTCCAATTATTTTTCGTAGTGAAATAATGAAGAGAAATGAAAAATAAAAAAGAAATAGGAAAACAAAATAATGCTACTAGAAGGAATCGGACCTTGGACCTCAAGGTCAAAACCAACTTCATATCTAGCCTTTAACCATTGCAGCACCCAGAACTCTACTTCCTTATGGTACATTAAATTCTATTTATCTGCTTTTCCTGTGCCATGTGTATAAAAGGCTTTATACATATAGCGTCTTTTAAAATGGCATTATACCTTAACGGGCAAACAACCGTTAAGGTATAGTGCCCTTTAAAAGGGCGTTATATATATTTTGATCACCTAATTTTTCCCCCACACGTTTTGGTTCTTTGAGTCCAAAAGAACCACATTTTGGTTCCGGACAAAAAAAAATACTTTAATTAATATTATTCAATTTGCAGAAATCGTGATGGATCCTCCGTCAGTGCATCTTGGACCTGCTGATCTAGAGCTGTTGTTGCTCTAGGATGGCCATAGGTCTTCACACACATGGGATGAACAGTTGTTGTTCCAGAACTTCCATCCCAGACGTATAGACGATATTTGGGAGTTCATCATGGACCACCCACTTTATCCCCGTACAGTTACATGCCTTGAGCGGATGGGGTTTTATCAGATTATAGAGATCGGCCGGTTGCAGTTCGACTGGCTCCTGATCACGGCTATGATAGAGCGGTAGTGACCAGAGACTCACACATTTCATCTACCTATCGGAGACGCTACCATCACGCTATAGGACATGAAGGTTCTATTCGTGTTGCCCGTTGATGGTATGGCTGTCAGCTAACCGCAGACTCTTAGGGATTATATGAGAGAGGACTATCTACATACACTACTAAAAAATTAGGTTTTAGCGACGGACAAATTTTGCAGCTAAACAGAAAAATCCGTCGCTAATCTCATTTAGCGATGGATTAGCAATGGATTATTAAGAAATTCTGCTAGCTACGTGCGTTTTAGCGACAGATTAGCGACGACGTTCATAGCTAATTCCAGTTATTTTTGTAGTGATATATTGCAGAGGCTCACTGGTTTCCAGCCTCTGGAGCCGACTGCTATGAGTGGTGATAGTCGATTGCAGCCGTCGCCTATTAGGTAGTATCTAGTGGCGCTGCACACGTAGATTTTCTGATGACTCACCGGTAGAGGCTATTGAGCGGCAAATGAGGTTGTTCCTGTTGATGTTGTTCGGTGGTATTCTTTTCCTGAACACTTCAAGAAACCTTGTTAGCTTGTGATTTTTGCATCATCTGGAGCGGCTAGATGAGTTACCTTCGTACAACTACAGTGGAGCTGCTCTAGCTACCTTTATGGGCAACTGTGCAAGGCTACCATGGGTATCGTGAGAGACATCGCTAGTTTTATTCTGCTGCTGCAGGTGATAACATTATCAATTCTTTTAATGATTATAATAGAGATAGTACAAAATCACTCAAACTTATGTCCACATTCAATATTAGCTTTGGGCTTGGGAGCGGTTCTTGCAGATCCAACCCTCTCTTCCACCGATAGCTCTAGATGCACCACCTCTGCGATGACCCGATAGGTCAATTTCAGTTTTAGCCTTCATTTCTATGTTACGAGATCTCGAATAACTCCGTTTTGCCTTCCTTGATTTGCATGCGTAGTTCGTATCTTTTTTCGAAAATATTTGATGTGAAAAAACTATAAAAAAGTGAAATTTAGTCTAAAAACTCATTTGCATTGACTACGGCCAACGCTTTGTGTAAACGGACCCGGATCAGTATTTTGACGGTCTCGGTGGGTCGGTATCGTAATTTGAGACTTGGGCGTATGCCCGGAATCAAATTCTGAAGTCCCTAACTTGATTTAACGTAATTTGTTGAAAACTAGCAATTTAAAGGTTTAAAGAATTTCAAAGTCTGACTGTAGGTTGACTTTGTTTCTACCAGGTTCAGATTTCGGCTCCGAAACTTGGCATAGATTCATTTCAGTATTTATGACTTATTTGCAAAATTTGGTGCAAAACGGAGTTGATTTGACGTGATTCGGTCGCCCGATTGTAAAATTGCATGTTCTTGAGTTTATTTGATAATACTATTCGTTTTGATATCCGATTCATAGTTCTAGGTGTTATTTTGGTGTATTGATCGCGTCAGTGAGTTTGTAGGATGTTATTACACTTGTGTGCATGTTTGGTCTAGAGCTCCGGGCTCGGGTGAGTTAGGATCGCAATTGCGATAGGTTGGCATTTGCGATTAAATTGGTCGCATTTGCGGAATGCCCAAGTTCGCATTTGCGAACAATACCATTGCATTTGCAATGGAGGTACATATGCGATGTAACACCCCGTACTTTCATGCTACACTTCATCTTAAGTGAATCAACGTAAGCTGGAGAGTTTAAGGACTTTACAAAGATAATGATGGGTTAAAACAAGTGTTAAGGAAGTATCGTGAGGGTTGGAGGTTAAATGAATCAAAGATGTTATAACCCGTAGTTTCAGGGTAAACTAGGAGTGCTTAATATCCTAAGGAGGTCATAATTTAAGGTAATTGAATCATATAATATTTGTATTTTTAGTTTTAAGTCAAACAAGTTGTAAAAGAAAACACGGCAAAAGTTGTCGCAAGTTACATTTATAAATTGAACTAATTTGGGGTCTAATGTTACTGAGCTTTCTCTAAATATACTTTGAGTTACGGGGTGATACACCCATAAAATTGAAGATCTACGAGTCTACTTTTCAATTCATTAATCCGTTCATCGATACGACGTCGGAATAGAGAGATATTCGGGTTTTCGCGAGACTGCACAAGCAGCTTCCTTGGGACCCACAAAGTCGATGAAAGCTTACCTTGTTATATAAAGTGATAAATTTCGTCTCTAAATGTCATTTTCGACCAAATCAGACCTCCAAGCAGCTCTAAACCCTCTCTAAGCATGTCCTAAAGATTCATACACAAATCCAAGGCCAAACCACCTATGTTCTTCATCAAAAGTGTTGTGGAAGTGGTGGAGATCACTTATATGATGTTGTTGATGTGTTATGAGTTCTTTCAAGTTTAAGGAGAGCTGTTCTATGAGTTCTTTTGTTGTTTAAAGGTAAGCTCTTCTTCTCCTACCTGAGTTTGATAATATCTAAGCCCTAGCTAAGTTGTTTGAAGCTAGAAAATATCAGTTGACGGTCAAAAGACGTATAGAACTTGTGATACCATGTGTATATATATATGTGTGTATATATATATATATATGTGTGTGTGTGTGTGTGTGTGTGTGTGTGTGTGTGTGTGCTGTTGTTAATATGTTACTTGAAGAGAAGAAGAAGTGTAGATTAGTGTTTTGTTGCTAGTTAAGGATCGAGCTTGTCGCTCGATGATCGTAAGCTAGCCATTCCTAAGCTTAACGTTGGCCATATTGTTGTTGTTATATTGTATTGTTGGGAAGTTCTCGTATCGTTAAGGTTCGGAATATATGGATTAAGGGTGGCCTGTTATTGTTGATGTTGTGACCTTGAGGAGGTGAAAGAAACGGGGGAGATGCTGTCCGATTTGCCGTAGAAAAAGCTTGTCGTGTGGTAGCTAGTTGATGTGTTACTATTGTTGATATTAGTGTTATTTTCGTTGGTGTAGATTATATTGAAGAGGAGACTTTCCCACCATCTTCGTCGAAGGATAGACTTAAAGGTAGGTAAGGCTTTCCCTTTCTTCTTCTAGCATGATTCCGTAGTGACGTCACCCTTATAAGAGGTTCAAGGGGACGAGTCCTAGCGTATGTTCTATGTCGACGGGTTAAGAGCTTCTAATAGTTCAAAAGTGAATATAGATAAGAAATGAGTTACTCGTAATTGTAATCCACGGATAATTCGTAGAAATAAGTAGAGACCTCAGGGAACTTATGTTGAGTCTACCACGAGAAGTATAGCCTTCGTTTAATGATAAATTATAAATGGCTCACGAGTAGAAATTACATATAGAGCCTATGATCTTATGAAATGGCCGGAGTAGTTTTCATTGTTTAGTGAAGGTAGCTATGGAAGATCCCTAATGCTAATAAGAGAGAGAGAGAGAGAGAGAGAGAGAGAGAGAGAGAGAGAGAGAGAGAGAGAGATGTAATTAAGAAATGTGATGAGTTGCTTGAAAAGAACCTCCCTGTAAATTTAAAGGCTGTGAATGAGAAAACAAACGAATGAAGGATAAACCACATGTAGAAGAACGTACGGTCACATAAGTTATTAAACGCATTGTACTAACTAACTAGAATAATCGTGCACATGCGGAAATAGTAATGATATTCCATACATTAAAGGAAGTAGAGATTGAGTTAACGAATGCAATGAGTCGCTTGAAACAATATGAAATACGAGCCCCACGATGTACCAAATGAATTTGTAAAGGTAAGATTATACAAATCTCGAAAGTCTTTTACTAGTATGTCACGACGGATGTGTAAATCTGAGAGTAGTTATGAGTTTCGTTAAAGATAATGAGTAGTGATTACGAGTTGACGAATACGAATTGAGAGTTACCGAAAGTACTAGAAGAAGTTATAAGTTATAGACACGAGTACCTAGCTTGCAAGATATTGACTGTTGCATGTTGTTGTAATGTTATTTATGCATAAGTATGTTCCCTAAGGACGGTCTATGAACGCGTAGGGGGATAATGAAGGTTAACCTATGGACGGTCTATGAAACGCATAGGTAAGATAAAGGTTGGCTATGGACGGTCCCATGTGTACGCATTGTCCGACCCAAATATTTTGAGCCGTACGGACGGTCTGCCTTGCTACGCGTACGTGCCACCATATAATAATGTTGTAGTGTGCCTTACGGATGGTCTACCTTGCTACGCGTAAGGGCCACATTGTATTCTTATAATAAGTAACAACGACGATGCAACAAGAGATCACTGAGCAACGGTTGATAGAAATAGTTCAGAATCTTATGATAGGTTGAGTTGTTCAATCAAATTGAAGGACCAAGTGGTCCAAGTGATAACAATCTAGTAAGTCGATCTACAATACGTGGTAAGCTCATTCTTATTCTTATCATTTAGCAGACTATTTTTGTATTCATTCATGTTTTTCAGTTTTCAGAATTTATTTACATGTATTGCTTTATGCATTACATACTTTGTACATCTCATTGTACTAACGTCCCATTGCTGGGGCGCTGCACTTCATGCCTGCAGGTGCAAGTAATTAGTTTGGCAAGCCCTCAAAGTAGACAGGATTGATATTCAGCGGGAAATCGGTAAGACTCCGTCTCTTTCGGAGTCCAGCCGAGTCTAGAGGTCATGATATCAAATTTTATTATAGACTTACGGGTAGGCCGGGGCCCTGTCCCGAAGATATTTTGGTGTCAGATATTCTTAGAGGCTTTGTAGACACATGTTCAGTATGTACAATATCTTAGTGGCCTTGTCGGCCCTCATTTATGATTTCTTTCTGGGCTGGTGTTGATACTCATAGTGGCCTCCTCGGCCCGAACATGTATTGATGTTTTGAGTATGATGGCTAGCTGATATGACGCTTGGTCGCTTACGATATATTATGAGTTGTGGCCATGTTGGACTATGTATGTTCTGAGTTACGTCTAGCATTCAAGAGTTGCCAGTGGTTCGCTCGGGCTAGTACGATACCGGGTGCCACCACGTCTCACCTAAGTTGGGATGTGACATGCGACTTCTTCGCAATTGTGATAGATTTCTCCCATTTGCGGGATTCGCAATTGTGTACCCCAGGTCGCAATTGCGACATCTGCGCCTGGACAAAAAGATGAGAACACGGGATTTAGCTCATTTTTTACAAACTCTCAACCCTAATTCTTCTCAAAAACATTGGTAAACAACTTTAATCTATTTCTTTTTAATTACCCATTACTTTGCAAGTATTTTCAACATTAAATCTAGGTTTTCATGGTAGAAATTAGGGATTTGGTTATAATTAGGGTTTTTTGTAAAATTGAGATTTAGATCTCAAATTGAGGCCGGTTTTCGAAACTAATTGCATAATCGGGGCTCGGAGGTGAATGGGTAATTGAGTTTTGGTCTGAATCTCAGATTTTGACCAAACGAGCCCGGGTTGACTTTTGTTGAATTTTTGGAAAAAATATAAAGATCTTAACTTTATGTATTGTCATTGATTTTCCTAGCACTGTTTGTTGATGTTAAGTCAATTTTGGTTAGATTCGGTTGGTTCGGAGGTGAATTTAGAGGAAAAGGCCATGGCTGAGCTTTAATTTACTTGCGGAGCGAGTAAGTGTTGGGTCTAGCCTTGATTTGAGGGAATTGAAAACCCTTGAACTATATGTTATATATGTGAGGTGATGAGTGTATATACACTGTCCAAATGGTTTTTTCATGCTCTCCCGTATTTCATTAGTTATCTTGTTCCATGTCTTAACCATTACATGTTTTAATTTCTTTCTATGCCGTAACTTGTTACTTGTTATCTATTTACTCTTGTATTGAAATGCTCGTTGATAAGTGGGGATTCTGACTACTTATTAGCTCCTTTTAACTTTCATTTTAGCCCAAAAGCGTTTAATTGTGTTCCGAAAGCTGATGAAATATGCTTCATTGCAGGAATATTGAAAAATGAGCCCCCAAGATAAAATCCAACTCAAGAAGGAGTGATCTGAACTCAAGGACAAAAACAGGCACAAAAGCTCAGAAGTGCGGACCGCAGATTATCATCTGCGGCCGCAGATGATGAATAAAATCCTATTAAGAGATGTGCAAAGTGCAGTCCGCACATGACATGTGCGGCCGCAGAAACTGGGCAAGAGCAAAAGTTCAGAGAACCTGCATCTCAAGTTCAACAAAAGTGCGGACTGCACAATTAATACGCGATCACGGAAGAGAAGCCACGCGGCCGCACTTACATTTGTACAAACCGTAGAAGAGCAAGGTGCGGCCGCAGATATTATAGTTCGGACCATAAAAATAGAGCAGTGCGGCCGCAGTCCAGAATTTTGCGGCCGCAGATTTCCAACCCTGTCAAGACTGAAGAAAAGTGCGGACAACACATGGAATTGTGCGGCCGCAGAATCTCTGAAAGGGAATTTTTGTTCGAAAATTCTAGCCCTGTATAAATAGAAGAGTTTCACTTTTTAGGTCAAGTTTTGACATCAGATGCTACAGTAGACGGTTTTCTTTACTCTCTTTAGTAGTTTTTGCTATTTTGAGCTTTTTGAATATAGATTTCATTATTTTAATTATCAATATGGGTTTAATTATTATTTCTTCTTCTATTTCTTCTATCTTAAGCATGAGTAGCTAGGAAAACTTGGCTAACAAGACATTGGGTCAATCAAGAGATAGTAAAACCCGACTTGAGCTCTTTATCAACCGTTTTGTTCAATACCCATTTGGACTTGAGAAAGACAAATTGGGCAAAATCACTCTCTAATAGAGAGGTATTGAGTGGGTACTTGAATGTCGATAGTTATAATACACCCCGACCGATAAAACAAGCTTTAAAGTTTACAATCTGTCAGCCAAACACCTAGGTAAAGGTCATAGCCCTAGGCCTTTTATATCATTTGAAAAACAACAAAAATAATTTCCTAGTTTTAATTCTTAGTTGGTAATCTTAGTTTAAATTAGACCTAGAAACAACCCAAGTTTGTGGAAGTGCAATTTGAGATAATTCAAGCTCATACTCTATAATATATACCCCTAAGTCCCATTCATAGCTCCCTATGGAAAATCGACCCCGACTCCTTGTTGGGTATTACTATTTCATCGACTGTTTCATAACCTTAAATAGAGGTGTGACTTGGAAGAGATCAATTTTTGGTGCCATTTCCTGGGAGCTAAAAGCAGATTTAGCTATATATTTTATTCTGTGTGTGAATTGTCTTCTTTTCCTTCCGTGTGATTGATTATGTGAATAAATTGTAGGTGAAACAATGGCCCTCAACAATGATCAACTCAGAAACATGCCTTTGAGGGATGTGGAGGCTGAAGATGACCAAGTTGAAGAGGTTTCTCTTGAACCTCAAGCAAACATAAGAGGCCGACCGCCTCAAGACAACGTTCCAGTTCCACCCCCACCTCCACCAAGAGCGGCTCCACACCGGGTGTTGCCGAATGAAGGGTATGCAAATGCCATAGTCACGCCCCACATTAGGGCGGGCAAAACTTTCAAATCACGAATGTAATGCTCACATTTCTAGAGCAAGGGGGATTCTTCACCGGGGCTCCGAGTCAAAATGCATACAAACACTTGAAGGGGTTTGTGGACACTTGTTGGGGGAGTAAACAGACAAATGTCTCTGAGGATGATTTAAGGTTGAGGCTATTGCCTTGTATTGGTTATGGAGATTTCAAAACCATTCCATTATGGGTACTCTTGGCGGAGAAATTTATTTCCAAGTTCTTTTCTCTCGGGCATATGGCTACTCTTAGAGACGAGATTCTAGCATAAAAACAAGAGCCCTATGAGCTGTTACATGAGATATGGGAGAGGTACCAAACAATGGTTAAAGAGTGCCAAATAATGACATGACGTAGGCTATGATTCAACAAACTCTCTAACCGGGGATCAATACAACCAATCAGTGCGTGGTTAATCAACTTTCCAGTGGAAATTTCATGATAACGGTGTATGCGTAAGCTTGTGATATTTTAGATGAAATGGTGGATACTTCATCGGCATGGAAAAGTAGGGCAAATGTTCCTCAAGGTGACCTGGACGTGATTCACCTACAAAAAGAATTGCATGATCATGGGCAAGCCATTGCTGAGTTGACCACCGCAATGAATCAATTAGCCAAGGCTCAACTTAGACAAGTGCAAAGTCATAAGCAAGTCAATGCAATGGATGGAGTTAGTATGACGGTGAACAAAAGAAGGCCCAAGGGTCCATAAGTGCAAAACCGTGTGGAGAATTATGTGCAAGAAGATAGTGGGTTTGATCAAGATGAATCTTACAATGAACAAGAGGAGGAAGTGCAATACGTGAACAACTTTCAAGGGCAAAGAAACAACTCTCAAGGCCCGAATTAACAACAATGGCGACCTCAAGGTAATCAAGGTAATTGGAATTCTAACAACCAAGGTAATTGGAGTGGTGGAAACAATCAAGGGAATTGGAATAATAACAACAATCAAGAAAATTGGAGTTGCAACAACCAAGGATATTGGGGTGGCAACAACCAAGGGGGATGGAACAATAATCGAGGCAATCAGGGGTCGGGTTTTCAAAGGCCCCTGATGTATCAACAACCGAGCAACCTACCTCCTTATCCTTCCCATGGTCCAAGTTCTTCCAACAATGAGATGGGACGAATTGAGAATATGTTCAAACAAATAATGGAGAATAATGCCGACTCCGATGCCCAACTAGCCTCACACAACACATTAATTCGTATCTTGGAAGTTCAAATGGGGAAAATATCTCAAGCTCTAAACACTCATCCTAATGGGGAACTACCAAGTGACATGGTGGTAAACCCAAAGGGTAGGAATAACACGGGACATGCCATTGCCGCTACTACAAGGAGTGGAAAAGGTGGGAATGCACCCACATCAAGTCAAAGGAAACTTGTAGATGATGAGCAAGTGGTAAAAGAAGATGAGACCCCGAACGATGTGGTGCAAGCAAATAATGAAGTGCGGACCATATTGATGACAATGTGGAAGAGACTCAAGTGGAAGTGAACCCGTCTAGGGATCACGTTGTTGACATGCCAGAGCCTGTAGTGCAAAAGGCTAAGGCACCATTGCCTAAGCCTCCTCCTCCATACCCTCAAAGGCTTTCCAAGCAAAATGGTGAGAACCAATTCAAAAAGTTCATTGACATGATAAAGAGTCTATCAATCAATGTGCCATTGGTTGAAGCTTTGGAGAAAATGCCCGGTTATGCAAAGTTTATGAAGGATTTGGTGACAAATAAGTGGCTGATGAATTGTAAAACTATAAAAATGACTCATCAAATGAGTGCAATTGTGCATTCAATGGCACCAAAATTGGAAGATCCGGTGCTTTCACAATCCCTTGTACCATTGGAAGTGCCGAGTTTGCTATGTGATCTTGGGTCAAGTATCAATTTGATGCCGTATTCGGTTTTCAAGACTTTGGGAATTGGGCAACCAAGACCCACATCTATGAGAATAAAATGGCCGATCGTACCATGAAGATACCATTGGGAGTGATTGAGGATGTATTGGTCTGTTTTGATAAATTCATTCTTCCGACGGATTTTATCATTCTTGATTGTGAAGTTGACTATGAGGTACAATTATTCTTGGGAGACCTTTCCTTGCTACGGGGAAGGCTCTAGTTGATGCTAAGCCTGAGAACTTACCTTCCGAATTGGTGATGAAAACGTGGTTTTCCATGTGTGTAAGTCTATGAGGCAACCCAATAGCAATGAGGTGTGCTCTTTCATGGACTTGGTGACCGATGTGATTGTGGATGAAACAAGTGCTGTGATGAATGTTGATGATACATTGGAGGCCATCTTGCTCAACTTTGATGACGAAGAGATGGAGGACTTCGTGGAATGTGTGAACTCTTTGCAATCAATAGGGTCGTACACTTATGAGCCCCACAATTTGTCCTTGGATCTTGAAATAGGACAACTCTCCTACAAAACCTTCAATTGAAGAGCCTCCTATCTTGGAGTTGAAGCCATTGCTTCCACATCTTCGAAATGAATTTCTTGACCCTTCTTCTACTTTACCAGTTACTTTTTCCTCTAGTTTGACTGACGTGCATGTAGACTCTACATTGGTGGTGCTACAAAAGAGGAAGAAGGCTATTGGATGGATATTGGCGGATATTCGGGGGATAAGCCCCGCATTATGCATGCACAAGATTAACTTGGAGGAAGGTGCCAAACCATCTATTGAACATCAAAGGAGACTCAATGAAGCTATGCAAGAGGTTATCAAAAAGGAGATCATCAATTGGTTGGATGCCGGGGTTGTCTACCCCATTTTCGATAGTTCGTGGACTTCTCTGGTTCAATGTGTCCCGATGAAAGGGGGTATGAAGGTGGTCACCAATGACAAAATGAGTTGATTCCTACAAGAACGGTGACTGGGCGGAGAGTGTGTATGGACTATCGTAAGCTCAACAAAGTCAGAAGGAAGGATCATTTTCCACTTCCCTTCTTAGATCACATGGTTGATAGATTGGCCGGCCGTGCTTTCTATTGTTTCCTTGATGGGTATTCCAGCTACAACCAAATTCTTATTGCTCCGGAGGATCAAGAGAAAACTACCTTTACAGGTCCTTGTGGTACTTTCGCCTTCAAGCGGATGCCATTTGGGTTGTGCAATACACCGATGACTTTTCAAAGGTGTATGATGGCGATCTTCACGGACATGGTGGAGGATTACCTCGAATCTTCATGGATGACTTCTCGGTGGTCGGGAATTCTTTTGATGATTGTCTCACAAATTTGGATAAAATGTTGGCAAGATGTGAAGAAAAAAACTTGGTGCTCAATTGGGAGAAATGTCATTTCATGGTCAAGGAAGGCGTTTTCCTTGGCCACAAGATCTCAAAGAATGGCATTGAAGTCGACACATCAAAGATGGAGGTGATTTCTAAACTTCCACCTCCATCTTCGGTGAAAGTCGTGCAGAGTTTCTTAGGCCATGCGGGATTTTAACGCATATCGTCACGGATTTATCTAAATGGTGAACCCGTTGTGCAAGATTTTAGAGAAAGATGCTAAGTTTTACTTCAATGATGATTGCATGAGATCTTTTGAATTGCTGAAGTTCAAGTTGACTACTACTCCCATAATCACCGATTCAAATTGGAGTGTTCCTTTAGAGCTCATGTGTAATGCAAGCGATGTAGCGGTAGGGGCTATTTGGGGGAAACACATCAACAAGATTTTTCATCCGGTCTACTATGCTAGTAAGACCATGAATGGTGCCCAAGTCAACTACACCGTTACGGAGAAAGAGCTCCTTGCCATTATGTTTGCTATGGAGAAGTTTCGCCCGTACTTGATGGGTGCAAAAGTGATTGTCCACACATGTCATGCGGCATTTCGTTATCTTATAAGCAAGAAATATTCCAAAGTCCGGTTGATGAGATGGGTGCTTTTGTTGCAAGAGTTTGATATAGACATCTACGATCAAAAGGAAGTGAAAGGACCACTTGTCTCGTTTGAAGGAGGAGGGGAGGCCGCATGATGGCCTTGAAATCGATGACTCTTTCCTCGATGAACAACTTTTGGCTATTTCAAATAAAGAGGTGCCATGGTTCGCGGATTTAGAAAATTTTCTTGTAAGTGGTATCATCCCGGATGAGTTCTCTTCACACCAAACGAAGAAGCTCAAACGGGATTGCCAAGACTATTATTGGGATGAACCGTACCTTTTCCGGATTTGTACGGATGGAGTGATTAGAAGATGTGTACCGAAGGAGGAACAAGGTGAAATTCTTGGGGCTTGTCATTCTTCTCTGTATGGTGCCACCATGGTGGAGCAAGAACGGTGGCCAAAGTGCTAAGTTGCGGTTTCTATTGGCCCATTCTTTACAAGGACGCAAGTGATCTAGTCAAGCATTGTGATGAATGTCAAAGGGCCGGTAGAATCTCAAAGAAGAATGAAATGCACCTCACCACCATTTTGGAGATTGATATTTTCGATGTGTGGGGTATTGACTTTATGGGTCTTTTTGTGAGTTCTTGTGGAAAAACCTACATCTTGGTTGCGGTTCATTATGTGTCCAAATGGGTTGAGGCCGTTGCTTTACTCAGCAATGAAGTGAGAAGTGTGGTGGCATTTTTGAAGAAGAATATTTTCACAAGGTTTGGTACTCCAAGGGATGTCATAAGCAATGGGGGGTCGCATTTTTGCAACAAAGATTTCGATACCTTACTCACCAAGTATGGTGTCACTCATAAAGTCACGACTCCCTATCATCCACAAGCAAGCGGTCAAGTGGAAGTCTCCAATTGGGAAATAAAGTGTATTTTGTCTAAGACAGTGAATGTTAATCGGACGGATTGGTCCAAGAAACTTGATGATGCTTTATGGGCTTATAGGACTGCTTATAAAACACCTATCAGAATGTCTCCATATCGGTTGGTGTATGCAAAAGCTTGTCATATTCTGGTGGAACTTGAGCACAAAGCCATGTGGGCTTTAAAGAAGTTGAATCTTGAGTGAGATGTCACCGCCAACTTAAGGGTGGCACATTTGAATGAGGATGAATTCCGGTACCATACATACAAAAGTTCGTCCTTATACAAAGAGAAGATGAAATATCTTCATGACACGTACATTTGGAACAAAGAGTTTAAAGAGGGAGATCTTGTGTTGTTGTTCAATTCACGGCTACGGATGTTTCCCGTAAAGTTAAAGTCAAAATGGAGTGGCCCATTTGAGGTTGTGGGTGTGACACCCTTTGGTGCATTGGACTTGAGAAATAAAAATAATGAGGTGTTTAGAGTCAATTGTCACTGGGTGAAGCATTATCTGGGAAAAGTTGGTGATGGCCACATCGTGGCGGTAATTCATTTCAAGTGATGGTAATCTACGTCTTGCCGCGACGTTAAATCAAGCGCTTTTTGGGAGTAAACCCATGTTTCTTTTTTTCTTTTTCTTTTCTTCTTCTTTAGATAGGTCTTATTTTGTGCTAACTGGATTTGAAGTGTGTTGCAGGATGAGTTGCTTTACATGAACTGTTCTTAGAAAAATTGGCTAAGTATGGAAAAAGTGCAGATCACACAATTTTGAATGCTACAACAGAAGGCAATTGCGGCCGCACAATTCTTGTACGGACCGCATCACTTGAGATGGGAAAATGCAAACTCTCTAAAGTTTGTCTGTCAGAAAAACAACCAAACTGCAGCCGCACAATGAAATCTGCGGTCCGCACCAAAATATGTGGCCGCACAGATAAATCTGCGGATTGCAAATCATCAAAGGAAATTGGAACCCAAGTAACAGAGTGCGGACCGGGGAAGGAATTTTGCGGTCTCACTCGTCTCTTGATTCCTTAGCCAGACCCGCTGTGTAGAAATAGTAACCCTAAGGCTACTGTTCAAACTTTTCATTCTCTAAGCAATCAAAAAAGGCTAAAATTTTGCACGCGTATGTTCAATCATCTACCACCTAAATTCACTCCTGTGATCATTCCTTAGCACTGCCTCATCACTGGTATGCTTCAATTACTCATAGATTTCTCAAATTTTAGTCTAATTTTCAATTTGTAAGTTATTTTAGACTATTTTACACTAGAAGTCAATTTTATATCCACGTGGGGTGTAAATTGTGTTGGGTAAACTCCTAATTGCTATTTGGGGATTGGGTATCTTGATTATCATGTTTAATTAATATTACCATGTCCAATTTGTGCAAAAAAAATTGAAACCCTTAGGAATCTGCCCGATTTAATTTTGAAATCTGCGATCGCACAAGAGATTGTGCGGTCCGCAGAAGTGTAGATTAGGGCAGCTGGTGATGCATGATTCTACGAACCGCACTTGAAATTTTGCAGATCGCAAAAATTCAATCACGGCCGCAGAAAAGTGTGTGCGGTTGCAGATCAGGCCAATCTTTGTCTTCAGAGAGTTGCTATTTTGAGGTACCCATTGTGCGGCCGCAATGACAATTGTGCGGACTCCACTTCAGATGTGATGTCCCTCTAAAAACTGTGCGTACCGTAGTTTCATCTCTGCGGCCGCAAGTTCAAATTGTGCGGTTCACACAACCCAGGCTGCGGCCGCACTTGCAATTGTGCGGACCGCACTTCCCCACCCTGCAAACATGTTTTGTTCTATGGCTTCCTGGTTATCTGCACTTGAACTAGAACTGACTCCTGTTGCTGTTTAGTACAGAAAATGGTTAGATCACGAGGTCGTGGTGATACATCAAAGAGGAGGGGTGAACCTTCCAGAGGCCGAGGGAAGAGTGCCTTACCCCTCGCCCTTCAAAGAGCTATATCTAAAAAGGCAACAACCGGATGAGGTAGAGCTGTAGAGCCCGCCGAATCAAGCTCTTAAGTCCCGTCTAAGGAAGCATCAAAGGGCGACTCAGTAAAAGAGTAGCCTACTGTACAATCACAACCGCAAAAGCTTCATGGATGATATCAACTCCGAGACGAGCCTTCCACCTCTGAGAGCACTTCCGAGGGTTCGGAAGGTGACAATCAGGCTTCGGAGCCCTCATTTACTCATGCCCCCGATGCACCTGCCACTGCTGTGGATGTTGATGATATTCCGGATGATCGCCGAGGGGTGATACCAGAGTTGCCGGCCTTGAGAGGTCGAAGAAGAAAGAGATGTGGGAAGATAGGTTTGTTAGTCTAGCTACTTTCACAGGTTTTCAAGATTGGTGGCCGGTGAGATCGCTCACTCTTGACGACCGGTGAGATCGCTCACTCTTGACCGTCAGTTTACATTGAAAGACCTTGATAAATACAACCCGACAGTGTTGAGACAGTTCCGGGAGCAGAATGGGTGGATGTGGTTCACCCAGAGTGTGGTAGATTCCAAGGAATACCTGGTCCAGGAATTTTACGCCAATGTGGCGCATATAATGCTAGGGACCAAGGTAACAAAAGTGAGAAATCTAAAGGTAAGATTCGATCAGAACACCCTGAACACATATTTAGGGTTTGAGGATGTGGATCCTGTGCAATACCTAGAAAAGTTAGCAAGGAAATGCAACTCGACCACGGCTAGCTGAAATTCTTGCAGCTCCGAGGCTGCCTCCAGTATGGATCACAGCAGGGGTTCCTATTCAGCGGAACACCCTAAATTTTGAGGCAAAGGGATGGCAGACATTCGTGTGTAGCAGACTAGACCCATGCCAAATGAAACAAATCTTCCAATTCTGCGGGCAGTGCTAGTCACCTCTATCATGGACAGGTACCCAATCAATGTGGGTGTCGTGATGTCGGCCAACATATCTGTGGTTTCCAGGCAAGGTGACACCTCCTACCCGTATCCCAACACTATCACTGAGTACCTTACGGATACGGGGGTGGAGCCGAGGGATTTTGGTACCAAGGTGCGGGCGAAGAAGCCTTTCTCATGGTATTCCTTGATGGGTGGTTGAAACCCAAAGAAAAAGGGTCAACCCTCTACTACTGCAGGCCAGTCTGATGAGCCCGCCGGGGTAGTTGCTGAGACAGTTGATGTGCCATCTACTTCAGCAGAGCCTTCCGTTAGTGCAGCAGCTATGCCTCCACCTCATTCTTCAAGTCCTTCAGCATCAGTGCCTTCCACCTCGACTTTGAAGACGGTGCCCATGCCCACTCATCCACTATTAGCGCTACGAGTCTCCCAACACTAGCAAGACTCAAAACTGGATGCAAATAGCCAGTGCAAAGCTTTCTGACATATCTAGTACTGTTGTAGCACAGTCATCCACTCCAGCACCCCAGATTCCTCCGACAGTGGAGGATACATTGAAGAAGATCTTGGAGAACTAGACCACCATCATGAACACCTTGGTAGCACATGGAGCAGTGATTGAGGAGCTGGGGAAGGAGGTAAAGAAAATGAAGAAATCTAAGGCGTCCAAGAAATCAGTTGACAAGCTAAGGAGAGAGGTGACCAGGATAGCAGCAGCTGGTGATCTTCCATTTGATATGCTGATGGAGACAGATCCACCAGCACCAGTAGATCCAGCAGCACCATCAGCTCCAGTGGCACCAGCTGGCCAGTCTGAGGAGCCAGACCTGGATGCCGACACTATTGAGGCGGTGCGCTAGATGTTCACTAACCCAGTTACTCCCAGAGCCAAGGATGATGAGATCTAGTTAGAGGAGACTGAGGGTGGTGACGCTACTATGGACACGGAGATGTCCAAGGCCACATAGGGAGTCCTCTTCACTCTTACCCTTCTTTATTCTTATTTTGTTAAGCATTGGGGATGCTTATTTTTATTCGGGGGGTGGAGTTTATTTGCTATTTGGATGATTTTTAGACATTTGGTTTGTAATAACTGACAATATTTTCTTCTTTCTCTTTATCATGCATATATTCTCTCCTTTCTCTCTTGATGTATATATTATCTTTTTTCCTCTCTCATTATGTATATTCATTATGCTTTCAGTAGTTTACTTTGTAGCTTCTTTATTCTGTTTTCTTATTAGTCAATGTTTAATTTAGTAGTTTCTTGTTTAATTTAATAGCTTCTTTTTAATTTAGTAGCTTCTTTTTATGTTATAGTGGACAATAGGCCTTTGGTTTTCTTAATGCCACTGTTCTTTCCAAAGGTAGTTTTTGTGTAAACCGGGTAACTCTACCCAATGATGGATGGCATGACAACCTTCTTAAGGGATTGAGTCCATTTTTGGTGTTTAGGTAAGAATAGTAGTAATAATGAATAAAAAGACCTAATTGAGTCAGGCTCGAAGAGTCAAACATGCTTTACTTGGTACCAACACACTTAACTATGTGCTTATGATTAAAAACAAGCTTTTTGGAAAGAAATAGCTCTAGTTAGTGACCTTCTGACTCTTGTGTTAACTTAAGCAATCATCTAGTGGTTTAGTCAAACCATAGTGATTTTCAATTTTGAGTATGGTCGTTGTGGTCCCTCGACTCTATCCTCTTTAACAATCTAGCTGTGTGAGGGGTTAGATGTTTTTGTTGCAAGTCCATGTACCCGTGCGAATGGTCTAGAACTTGCCCCGAATGTGTTTTGAGGCAAAATTTTGAGTTTTACTTGGCTTGAGAAATGATTGTAGGCTCTCCTTGACCCGCTTGAAATTTTCCATGGCCCACCAATGTTATTATCCCTTGTCAACTCATTTGAGCCTAAAACCTTTCTCATTTTATAACCATGTTACAAGCCTTTACCTATTTTGTTGTGACCCTCTCTTAGCACCCGAGCTTTCCTTAACATTCTTGTGAGACAGTTGGCCAAAATCATATGTTTGGGGGAGAGACGAGGTATTTGAAAAAGGCATCAAGGCACAAAAAGAGAAAAGAAATAAAGAGAAGGAAAGGCAAGAAAAAGAAACAACAAAAAGAAAAATGCAAAAAGAAAGTGAATAAAATGAAGAGTTGAAGGGATTCAAAGAAAAAGTAATGATTCAAAGCATGGAGGAAGCAAAGAAGGAGAAAATGAATATCATGACCAAGAAAGAGTGATGCTAAGTCTCTCTAGTTCCCCTAAGGAAAAAGAAAATGCCTCAAAGAGTTGGCAAAGCATGAGCCGATAAGAGAAAATGGAGTGCTTAAGGAAAGATTAACCCGTTCTATCATAGCATATCCAACCTTAGTCCAAAAGCCTTCATTGCATTCCGAAAAAGCCCTACGTGATTTCAAGACTAGTGAGTTTACATTAGTGGTGATTTACATGAGGGGCAAGCCTATGATACTTAGAGCCGTACTTGCGACATTCTTTTGAGAGAGATGAGGCGAACCTTTCACAAATCTTTGAATTGAGTGCTACATTCTTGAGTGAGATATGCAAGCGGAGAATAGAGGAGGAGGAGTTTGGGATCCACAATGACCTACATGAAAGAACAAGCTTCCCTGATGAATAAAGTCAACTCTTGATGCTCAAGTGTCATAGTAGAACTATTTGTGCTTAAAAGTTCAACCCATTGCCTTGTTGATAATTCAAAAGTGTTGTGGGTAATTGTTGGTCCCAATTGATGTGTGATTGATGCATCTTTGATTAGCTGGAATAGCTCTTAAATTGTGGAGGTGAGAATTACCTTAGCTTTCGTTTTTGTCCAAAAGCGTTTAATTGTGTTCCCAAAAACTGATGAAATATGCTTAATTGCAGGAATATTGGAAAATGAGCCCCCAAGATGAAATCCAACTCAAGAAGGAATGATCTGAACTCAAGGACAAAAACAGGCACATAAGCTCAGAAGTGCGTACCGCAGATTATCATCTGCGGTCGTAGATTGTGAAGAAACTCCTATCAGAGACATGTGCAAAGTGCGGTCCGCACATGACATGTGCGGCCGCAGAAACTGGGCAAGAGCAAAAGTTCAGAGAACCTGCATCTCAAATTCAACAAAAGTGCGGACCGCACAATTAATGTGCGGCCGCGGAAGAGAAGCCACGCAACCGCACTTACATTTGTGCGGACCGCAGAAGAGCAAGGTGCGGCCGCAAACATTATAGTGCGGACCGCGGAAAGAGAACAGTGCAGCCGCAGTCTAGAATTATGTGGCCATAGATTTCCAACCCTGTCAAGACTGAAGAAAAGTGCGGATCGCACATGGAATTGTGCGACCGCAGAACCTCCGAAAGGGCTTTTTTGTTCGAAAATTCCTGCCCTGTATAAATAGAAGAGTTTCACTTTTTTAGGTTAAGTTTTGACATCAGCTGTTACAATTGACAGTTTTCTTTATTCTCTTTAGTAGTTTTCGCTATTTTGAGCTTTTTGAATATGGATTTCATCATTTTAATTATCATTTCTTCTTCTATTTTTTCTATCTTAAGCATGAGTGCTAGATTTTCACTAGGGTTGTGACCCAACCCTAGAGTATAATCCTAATGGGTGTTTGATTTATTATTTGTTTATGGTTGGTGTTTATTATTTAGCCTTGTTCTTGCTTTTAATTGTAGAATAAATGGTTGCAAACATTAGTTTACGCCTATTTGACTTAGTCTCTACTTGAGAAAGAGAGACTTAGTATAGGAAAACTTGGCTAACAAGACATTGGGTCAATCGAGAGAATGATAAGCCCAATAAAAGGGTTGAACCTAGAGATAGTAAAACCCGAATTGAGCTGTTTATCAACCGTTTTGTTCAATATCCATTTGGACTTGAGAAAGCCAAATTGGGCAAAATCACTCTCCGACCGAGAGATATTGAGTGGGTACTTGAGTGTTGATAGCTATAATACACCCCGACCGATAAAACAATCTTTAAAGTTTGCAACCCGTTAGGCAAACACCTAGGTAAAGGTCATAGCCCTAGGCCTTTTATATCATTTGTAAAACAACAAAAATAATTTCCTAGTTTCAATTCTTAGTTGGTAATCTTAGTTTAAACTAGACCTTGAAACACTCAAGTTTGTGGAAGTGCAATTTGAGATAATTCAACCTCATACACTTTAATATCTACCCCTAAGTCCCATTCATAGCTCCCTGTGGAAAATCGACCCCGACTCTTTGTTGGGTATTACTATTGCATCAATAGTTTCATAACCTTAAATATAGGTGTGACTTGGACGAGATCACTCATTTCTTCCATGATTCCATTATTAATTGATACCTGCCTTACTTTTCTTACTTGTACACTTTAATTGTCATATATTTGGCTTGTCTTGTTGCTTTGTATTAATTGTAGCATTCCTTGATTTGGTACGAGGTTCTTTTATGGCTTTGCTTTCATATTCTTTAATTGTAGAAATTCTCATGAATTGAATTGTTGAATTGACTACATTTATTGATTTTTTGCTTATAGATCGGGTTGCAGGCCGCAATAGGTGGATTAAGGGAGGATTGATATTGATATGGTGGGATCGGGTTGCATGCCGCAACGGATTTTATATGTGATTTTGATATGGTGAAATAAAGGAGGATTATGATATTGATTCTGATTATATGGTGGAATCGGGTTTCGCACCGCAACGGATTTACATGTTATTCTTGATATTGATATGGTGAAATAAGGGAGGATTGAGTTTGTACGATGGGATCGGGTTACGCACCGCAATGGATTGTGTGTTTGGTATTCATTGTTGCATTGTGTTAGCTTTCAGTATTTTCATACGAGGTTCTGAGGACTGATGTTTCTGGATTTACTGATTTTGAGGATTAAGTTTATTTTCATATGTTAACTACCTTACTTTCGAAAGGGAAGGTCCTGCTTCCGGGACGCAACCGTATGACGCGAGAGTGTTACGTACTTTCCTGTGATTCCCTTCCTGTTGTTATGATTATACTGCGCAAAGGTTATTGTAGGTGACCCGCCTTAGCCTCGTCACTACTTTGATGAGGTTAGGCTCAACACTTTACAGAGAACATAGGGGTCGGTTGTACTCATACTATACTCTGCACTTCTTGTGCAGATTTTGGAGCCGGTCCCAGCGGCGGTCAGTAGATTGCTCGGATCGATTGCTTTATGTAGACTTGTACAACTGCACGACGTCTGCAATCCTAAAGTCCTCTTTCATATCTCTCAAGCTGTTTACTATACTTCAGATAGTTATGCTTTCATTTAGACTTTTATTTGTAGTACTCTAATCGCTCGTGCACTTGTGACACCAGTTCTGGGATTATATCAAGATATCATTGTTATTCTAGTTTATTTACTTTATTTCAGTTTATTTAGAGTATTGTTTTCATTTGATTTTAAATTATTAAAAATGTCTAAAAGCTATTCTAACGTTAGCTTGCTTAACAAGTGAAATGTTAGGCACCATCACGGTCCCGAGGGTGGAAATTCTGGGTCATGACAACCTCTACCGTTTCTATAACTTGCTAGCAGGTGGGTAGATAGGCGAGGTCGCGCTCGTGAGGATGAGACTCGACATCATCTCCCTGATTACAAGGATCTGTTGGATTTACTTGAAGGCGCTCAGGTAAATGTACGGCAAATTTTGTTTGATAATGCTTGATATGTCTTACGTTTACTCACGATGTTTGTGTTTAATAAATAGTTCATATGGAGGCCATACAACGACGAACTCATTACTGGATTGCCAGATTATTGCTCCCGCAGTCGAGCTATGTGGATATCTTCAGTCCTACTTATATGTCTCGATATAGTCGAGAATCATGCCGCCGATCGAGTCCTTTAACAGTTTGGTCGACGCCAGCTTATACCTATTCCGCCCAGTTGGCATTCCACACATTACGAGCGGGATGATCTTAGCAAGGTCAACCAGACATACTTGGCCTGGCTAGAGGCCCAGATAGAGGTTTGGGATCAGAGATATGGCATGATTCCGCCACACCCTTCACATGACCGTGTTGACGGAGATCATGAGTACATGGTTTGGTATCGTCGTGTAGATCGCCTTCTGATCAGAATCCCATTCATCACGATGGTGGTTGGTACGTTCCATATGCTGGGAGGCATGAGGCACTGGTATGTGTCTCATGCCTTCAACTGTCACCAGGGACTTCACAGTTGACCCCGTCAGCTGCAGTGTTGATTGCGGGCACCGCCATTATGCAATATGATTGGAATCAGTATTTTCCTGGTCGTCTAGAGCCATTGACGGTGGTTGAGGACATCCGATACGAGAGGTGCATAGGGGTAGACGACTGAGTTATGGCTTTTCATCGAGGGCTGCTGAGGATACTTCAGGTACAGAGAGGGAGACATCATATCAGGTGGAGACGTCATAGCCTACATCTACTCCAGTGCACCTTAGAGTTCCCACAGAGCATTCTGTGCCTACTCAAACATAGGTTTGTTTGAATTACTATTACTATAATTTGTTTTTACCTTATAGATTAGTGGTAATATCTAAATTCTTTATATTTTATTTAATGATTTCGTCACCACCCATCAAGGAGGCCACATTGTGTGATACTCGCTTGTCGGGGATGGATGATCTTATTCAGGAGCTCACTGAGACCATGGTTTGATCATTAAATTATTTTTACTAACATGTATGTTAGTATTCTATATTTCACATACTAAAATATCTTAATATTTTGTAGGTTACTGATGGCCCAATGGCCGCTTCTACTGAGCCTGCTAACCTTCTTGACAATCATGCTGCATCGAATCCTCAGATAAAGAGGCAGTATGATGAGGATGATCCCGATAGTGTAGCTGGGGGGATGGTATGTGCCTCAGGCAGCCAATGCTTTAAAGCATACAAGCTGTGGGACGCATTGATATGCTTTGATTTGTATATATGACATTAAATATTTAATAGTAAAATTATTGATGTTTTACATTATAAGCGCATATGTTTTTATTTTTTTGGGTTATTTATTAGTTTAAAACTAGAAGACAAAAAAATAAGACAGATTAACATAAATTAAAATTCGTTAAAAAATATACATAATACATGAGACGTACAACATAAAAACAAAAACTACACTTAAAATAGCCATCTGTTTTTCACTATCGCCCATTATTCTCTGCTTCAACCACTGAAATTTTTCTTCTAACCGATTATTTTGCTTCTTCTGTCTCTTTCAGTTTCTCCTTCACCGCCGCAACTTGGAGTTTCAAGATCTGAAGTTCGTACTCACCGGCCAGATTCCAAATGTTTAGCAAACATGATTTGTAGTATTGCTCGTTAACGGGTTCATCACATCATTCTATAAAATTACATTGATTTTCGTCCTACAAATGAGAATGACAACAAAATACTATTAATTAACATGTTATAAATAATCCATTAAACAACATAAATGTCAATAATAATAACTTACAACTTGTTTACACATTCAACATCTGCGACCTAGATTGCAAGTTGACCAATATGGATTTGAAATTGCACGTTTGTCGCAGTAACACCTTGGTACGTCATTGCGTCTAGACATCTAATAATGATTGAACTTGAAAAATTTATGGAAAGTTGTTTTTTTTATTTGGTTAAGCCACAAATAATAATGCAAAATGCGCGGGATTTTTATAAGCAGCTATAAGTGATATTAGGCAAAAAGGTGAAGGTAGTTCAACGGATTCACATGGAACACGTCATAACACAATCCATCCCTACCTTGGAAAAAATATGCTAGGTTGCTGTACTGATTTGGTGTATGGCTACTTCCCTGGGAAAATAAGCCTATTAATATACATACTGATCTCAAAGTTGCAAGGCACATTATTAAGGGGGAAGCACATTCTACGAATCCTAGAGGTATGTGAATTTGGGGTGAAAAACTACAATGGGTTCTCCTTTACTCAAAAAGGTGTGATTATGAAGTACTACGACATTGGCATGGGCTAGTTGTACCACAAGCATTGTCTGCAACATTCCAAACAAACACAAAAAAAGATGAACCAGAAATAATTCGGCATTTGATGAAGGAGATTTTAGAGATGAAAAAGGCACTAGCCATTCATCATGCACTAAATGATCTTAACTACCTGCATGGATGGAGGATCAGTATTGGGACTTATTAGAGAATGAAAACTTGCATAGAGACATTGATTATCCTGTATTTCCAACAATTGTCGAGTGGGATGGACTACCAAAGTTTCTACCGCAGACGTAGGACGTGGGAGTCCCATATTGTTGTAGAAATCAAGAAAGTGGTCTTATTAATGATAGCGATGAAATACGAGAAATGTGTGTCAACTGGGGCCTAGATTATGATGCCATCGGTGCGGATGGATGCATACAAGATGTTGACGAAGAAGATGAAGACAATGACTATGAAATAGTGTCAGATAGTGACATAATGGTGAATGAAAATCGTTATTTATTTCTTGAAGTTATTTTTAATTATTGTATTGAATCTTCAATGCTAATCGTTAATTAGATTGAAGACTATTGGAAACTTAATTTTATTTAATAAATAATGCAAGCAACACCATTACAGACATTTAATACAATAAAATATACCGCAACAAATTACTAAGTTTATCCTTGAAAATTGGGCACATTAGATGAACTGCCACCGGGAGGTGAATTACCACCGCTTCCCAAATCGGCTGAAGGACATTTACGATTAATGTGTCTTGTTTGGGAACATATACCGCATTTATGCGCATAAACGATATCACTAATATCCATTTGGTTCCGTATCCGCCTTCTTTTTTGTACTTGACGGCGACACACATAATCCTTGTTACACACCATTTTAAATGGTTCCAACAACAAACAACAACAACGACCAAGTAAAATCCCGCAAAGTAGGGTCTGGGAAGGGCAGACCTTACCCCTACCCCGATGGGCAAAGAGGCTGTTTCCGATAGACCCTCAGCTCAGGAAGACGGAAAGAAAACAAGAAATATCAGTATCGCCAACAGAAACCATAAAAATTATAAAATAGATGACATGCAATAACAATAACTCGTAATTAAGGCCCGGAACTATGAAAAATAGAAAGGATAGTGTGGACACAACATTAACCACTAGCCGACTAAGATCAAACCTATCAAACCAGCCTCACCCCTGGTACGATATAGAGAAAATCTCAACTACCTCCTAACCTACAACCCTAATGCTTGACCTCCACACCTTCCTATCAAGGGCCTTGTCCTCGGAAATCTGCAGTCGTGCCATGTCCTGCCTGATCACCTCTCCCCAATACTTCTTAGGCCGCCCTCTACATCTTCTCGTACCCACCATAGCCAACCGCTCACACCTCCTCACCGGAGCATCAAGGCTTCTCCTCTACACATGTCCGAACCATCTGAGCCTGGGTTCCCGCATCTTGTCATCCATAGGGGCCACGCCTACCTTCTCCCTAATATCTTCATTCCTAATCTTATCCATCCTAGTGTGCCTGCACATCCACCTCAACATCCTCATCTCTGCTAACTTCATCTTCTGGATATGAGAGTTCTTAACCGGCCAACATTCTCCCACATACAACATGACCGGTCTAACCACCACTGTATAAAACTTACCTTTGAGTATCAGTGGCACTTTCTTGTCACACAGGACTCCAGATGCTAGCGTCCATTTCATCCACCCCACCCCTATACAATGTGTGACGTCCTCGTCGATCTCTCTATCCCCCTGTATAACCGACCCAAGGTACTTAAAACTACCTCTCTTGGGGATGACCTGTGATCCAAGCTTCACGTCCATGCCTACTTCCCTCGACTCAGTACTGAACTTGCACTCCAAGTACTCTATCTTAGTCCTACTAAACTTGAAACCCTTAGACTCGAGGCCCTGTCTCTATACCTCCAACCTCGCATCTCATCAATCAGAACTATGTCATCAACGAATAAGATACACCAGGGAGCCTCCCCTTGATTATGGTGTGACAGTTCATCCATAACCAGGGCACCATTTTAAATGGTTCCGACGGCTAATAATGCTCAGCACCCACTGGTTAGAAGTGGCTGCTATAGGTGTTTACGTATGCAGTAACACTATATTCTTTATCAATGTACCTCTTTGCAGCAAAACCAGCATGTTGAAACCACTTCATGGCATGCGAGCTTGGCAAGTGATAGATCGACCATTTCCGAACATAATATGATGGATTCATTGATGGTGTGGGTATTGTTACTGCGATTTTGATGCAAACTAGTGCGAACTTCCAAAATATTTTAGTCGTTGCAATATTGCAAATATGTATGCCACTGTGCTCGCTTCCTATACTTCTCAAATAGTTTCATCAGTTGTGGCATAAATTGAATAACCCTTTCCAAAATGGACGGTGCACTTTGGGATCTTTCAACAAACCTCTCCACCATCTGCTTGAATGACATCAGCACCATGGTAGTGACAGGTAATCCACGAGCAGACTTTAACAACCCATTGAAAGACTTTAACTCGTTTGTAGTCAATATTCCCCATCTTCTGCCACCATCCTTATGAAAAGTCCACTTATAAAGCTCATGTTGCATCAACCAACGATAAGCTCCTGGGTCTTCATACCTAATCAATTCCATTCGCCTCATGAATTTACACTCTTAATGATGTGTTGCGGCCATCCACATTAAATCATGTAAGATCTTGTTCGGATAAGACCGCTGGAATGGTGGTAGGCATATAGTTCCTTCCATGCATCCAAAGTCTGTACATAACTTAAAATCCCACCATGTTGATAAGATATTACACAAATACCTGCGCGTTGTCTGACAATGTGCTCCTTCAAGTGGTTCAAAAACCATGTCCAAGTCTCTTGACTTTCATTGGCACAAATAGCAAATGCGGTGGGAAATATGCTTCCATTAGCATCTACTGCAATAGAAATCAACATCTTAATATCATACTTTCAATAGACATAAGTGCCATCTATGGAGATTACTAGATGATAATTCATAAAACCATCAATGGTTGGTTTGAATGACCAAAACACATATCTGAATATGTATTCTGGTATTCTCGGACTCCGCTTAAGCTTCCATTCAACAATAATACCGGGGTTGAAGTATTGCAAAGCAGTCATGTACCTGGGTAGAGCAACAAATAACTTATCCAAAAAACTATAAACAATCTCAAACACACGTTTACGCCTGAGAAATGCCTTTCTTTTGGTAATAGTACAACCATATACCTGGTGGATAGATGTTATACACTCTTTAATCTTGTACCTTATGGACGATTCAATGTGTGGAATCAAGATAAGAGAAATCAAGTCAAAATTCAAGTTAAAATGATTCCCATCGAATGGGTCCATATCACAAATGTGGCTGTCAATTTATTTCTCCACCATCCACATATTTGTTTTCACCTTTCTCGCACGCAGCATCCATCTAGAATCTTGAAACCATCTACGACAAATAAACTTATATACTTGCGTAGATAACTCATGAACCTCGATCTCACGATAATATTTTATGCTGTATTCGCACCTCCCTGCTAAGGCGCGCTTTACCATCAAAAAGCATATTCTTTGACAGCTCCGTTGGTCTAGATTCATCCCACATTGCTGTCCGAATGTCATCAAGATCCCATGTGAGGGAATTCACATCCGACATACTGGGCAACTGATCAAGATAATTTAGATCTGGTCAGGCTATTCCAAACAGAACCTGTTCGAATAAAATTGCTCCAAAAATACAACTAGATGATTGAGGGTTATCCCTATTTTGTGGAACGTCAATATTGCGGACGTCTTCAGACTTGATGTACATTTCTAGCATTTTTATCACAAAAAGTTTCCGGTGTTCATCCGAGGTCCTCAAAAAATCTTTCAGAGTTTCATCGTCTTCAATGTTAAACTCAACATAACAAGCAACCCCTTGCGGAGTAAGTGAATATGGATATCTTCCAGTTACATTAATATTAAGCGAACTGACATTCATTCTTTCACATATCAAAGATACCAATCTATCGTACTCTAATATGAGTGGCAACTTAACAGTACACTCTATAGAACAACTATTGTGTACTGAGTTATTCTCTACGACAACCTCAACCCCCCTCCCCCCTCCCCCCCCCCCCCCCAATATAATGCAAACCTAATTTTTTGCTCTTCAGACATTATGGCAAAATGCAGTAAGTAAACAAATATTTCGGAATGAGTAAGGAAAATAAAAAGGATGCTGAAGACTGAATTTTTCGGAATGAATTTCTGAAGAAGGAATGAATCTCCTTAAATAAGCAAATATTCTGAGCAAGGGGTACAATAATTAGAGGGTATAGCGCATTTATAAATGCGCCATACCCACCAATTTACATGCGCTATACCTTAACCGACAAACGTGTCGGTAAGGTTTAGCGCATGAAATTCAAACGCTATACATAAAAAGGTCACCAATAGTTTTTTTCATCTATTTTGGTGGTTTGAGTCCAAAAAACTAACACTTTAGTTCTGGACTCTCGGGGTAATGGTTAACATCATGCTTTTACGTTAAGTAGTGAAGTTGTTTGTCCCTTGCAATTGTGTTCAGTCGTGAAAATTTCAAAACGGGCATTGTGGCTCGCTGACAAATTCCTTTTTGCGTAAACCACGACACAGTGGCAGGCATGTCCCTACACTATTTGCTGAGGGTCTAGACTTTAACGTGAACTGTTAAACAGTATGAGTTTAAGGATTCACGATGCTTCTTGAAGGAAGTTGTTACGTGCTTCCCTGTGTACACTTGTGTCGGAGACAATATCCAACTTTGGGACGGCTCCTTGTTTGCTGTCTGCGCGCAACAATCCAATTGACAACACCATCCTATGTGTTCCGATTTCGATAGTTTCCATCCCCTGAGGCATAATTGATATGTAACTAGTGTTGATCACGTTCGTGTTTGAACGGTAGTGAAACGAGATTAATTTTATGTCAAGAAACTATTGTTGTTCATTTGCACTTCTCGCTCCTCCGTGTATATATGTATATATAAACTCAACATTTGTAACATCTGTCCATCTAATTGATTGACTCCCATAGTAAGGTAATTTATTAAACTTATGATAAATTATACTGTCTAATTTTATTTTAAAATGAAACTTGAATTTTTATAGAATCTGAGTTTGATGATTATTTTGAGTTAATTAGATCTTAGATTATGTTGAATTGCATCGAATATATTATCAATTATAATGTGAAATGAGAATAGTAAATATCTCTTGTTCTTTTTTAGCCTCCTTCTTTCGCCAAACGAAGTGAATATAAAAGCAGGAAAAACAAACAACTGAGACACCCAAAACGATCTGTTAATAGAGCTACAGTAGAGGCTTAAAGCACAGGCATGTGAAGGGCACATGCTATATCAATCATTTGTTCATCGTCCTCGCAATCGCCAACAAATGGCCCTATTTTTAAACAACTCATTCATTAGTGCTGATAATTTTTCATGTGTGAATATACCTTTATCAATAAGTGGTAACATGGATCTAACTTGCCGGAATAAAGTGTTGATAGAAAGGGTTTTGTGGTTGAGAATTCATCTTTCTTCAGATCGTTGTTCCCTCAATTATATATGAAGGAGATTTATTCTTGGGTTGCTTTCTCTTAACGAATTTATGTTATGTGTAAAAATTTCTTACACGATTAGTGTCATTTAATTTTATTATAAAAGGTTAGTAACCGTTTGTATTAAGTGACCAATTTCAGCTTAACATAAGCACAAACATCTCGCTAAATGGTCATACAACTGTGAACTGTATAAGGAGCTAGGGCAACATATAATTTCAGCTCGGGACGAACATTAACGAACATAAAAATCTTGTTCAATATATGGTGTCAAATAAATGAGGCAGCATTTCTGCATTTAATTAAAAGCGTTTAATTTGGTCACATGGTATGAAAAGGTGAATATGGCCCTATTAATGACTTACTTTCCTCACTCGTAGTTTCTAGCTTCTTTCTATCATGATCAGCTATTGACTCTTTAACCAGATGTTTGGACGTGTGGATCCCCCTATATATCTCGCATCTCAAGTAACTTTATTCATTAGATATACGTAAGTGAGGCTTCAATATTAATTGATTAAAGGTAGATGGAGTAAGCTTGGTGTTAAGTGTATATATATAAGTAGACTTTTATGTATAGATCTGCAGTAACTATTTGAAGTACTATGGTGGAAGTGATGTGCCTCTATCCACCTTTTATAACAACCCTACAACTAAAAGTCTGATGAAATCTCACTGTTACAAAAACGTTGAGCAGCTCTTTAATTTCCTCAAACAACAATATGGCTCTACCTTTTCCCTGTTTTTCCTTTTACTTCTGTAAATGACAACTAAAAAATATATTACACAATCAAGCCATTTATAAAATAATTAAAAATATGTATAGCAAATTAAACTACACTAACAATGTAAATATTTTAACTTATTAATTTTGTTCTAATGTTTGAATTGCCTGAATAAGAGGGTAAAACGTTCGATTAAAGAAACGAGTCAGATGTGGAACTACCCTGGAAATGGATGGCTGAACTAAAGAACCCTTAAAACTACATTGATAGTAGTATTTGCTTATCTATAAAGAAAAGAAAACAAACCGTCTTGACAAGTACATTATGTAAGGCATGAAATACCTGTTGGCAGCGACATTGTCGCCACATGGTATCAACATTTACGCTTTCATCTCCCAAGATTTTCCTACAAGTCAAATGTTAGTCTTCTTTCTCATGTTTTTCCAAGAAAATTTGTCTAAAACCTACCCACTAGGTATTGAATTTAAGTAGTATCCGTAATAATATAATAAGATAATTACATGTAAACTTTCATGATAAACATTATTCTTATTTGGTAACCTGGTAAGATTGGTACTAAATTTATTGTCATAGGTTAAACTATATTGGATAATATAATATGCACCATCATTGCATATAACTTAATTTTATTGTAGTAATCAGTATGTATATTTACTTGAGTTTAAATTATATGCTTTGGTGATGTAAAGGAATATTTTACACCGTTAGGTTATAATGTAATTAGTTAGTAACCTCATAAGAATGATAACTAAACTACTGTAATAGGTAATACTTATATATTAGTTAGTAATTATATATAGCTTAACTCCTACTATTACATAGAGCCCATTTTGGAATTGACAGATACACTAGGCCTTTGATATATATATATATATATATATATATATATATATATATATATATATATATATATATATATATATAGCATTAGAACAAGGAATTTAAAACAAAAATATACAAAGAAGAAAAATACGAAGAGATAAATGATTCTACTATGAATATCAGGATAATAGCATTAGAAACTAGAATAGATGAATTAGAAAAAAGAATACAAAAAATAGAAAAAGAAAAACAGAAATTGGAAGACAACAGAGAAAAGATAACAGAGGTAGATGAGGAACTAATGAGTATAGAAAACTATGACACGCTAATATATATATATATATATATATATATATATATATATATATATATATATATATATATATATATATATATATATATATA